>NW_010122977.1:25569-43428 GCF_000699245.1 Pterocles gutturalis
GGAGGGAAGAAAAGGAAGGAAGGAAGGCACTTTTCTGTGGTAGACTGAAAACAGCATAGATACTGCTCATAAAAAATAATTTTGGATTTGGATAGATTTATGAATTATCTTTGAATTTTTTTTTTTTTCAAAAACTAAGCTTCCACTGAGTTATGCCATTCCAACTAATACTTTTATTAACAACACTAATTTAAATTTTGATAGAAGAATATAAAAAAATAACCTTAAAAATGCTTAACTATTATTCAGGAGAAGCAGTTGAGCAGTGCTTCTTCTGTTTCTTCAAGAATTAAATTGGCCGGCAAAACTTCAAATATGTTTGTAGCAACAGAAGCTCAGTTCTTACCCTTATTTTGTAACCAACATTACAACTGCATAGGAGTTTATATTTCCCTTTGGGATACACTGAATTATGCCGGTTCCAATGGTAGAGGGATCAATTTCTGCATGGCTAAAACCTCCTCACGTGAGAAGGGTCTCCTGGATGAAGCTCTTGCGCAATTGTTGGCTTTTTCAAATCCATCACCCTGTGGTCACAACCTCGTGCACATCTATGTCCAGACTAACCTGACCAGTCAGCAAATAAGTACTTCACAGTGAGTCATCTTGCATACTACGATAAGTTCCTTACATACCAGTTCTTCTAATTCAACCTATTACAGTAAGAAGGAAACAAGGAAAAGATCTGATGTACATCAGAGAGGGAAAAAAAACAGACAGACCTGAGATATTCTCAGGGAGAAAATCCTGTTGTGAATAGAATCGGATATTTAAAACAGGAGGCTTCACACCATGGGATAAAGTGATGTTTTAGCAAGGCAGAATTCATAGAGGATCCATCACTTGTTTGTTTGAATAGAAAAAGCCTGCGTACTCCTAGTCAGTCATTGCCAAATGTCAAATTAAAATGAAAGGAAATACAAACTGTCCTTTCCCCATTTTCTTTCTCAGTTCATGTGTACTGTATACTTCCTCCTTAATAGTGGGACTCTTTAAAAAGAAAAACAGTGTTCTGTTCTTTTCCTTTACCTCTTTTTTTTCCCAGCTTTTACATCTTACCCTCAAGTCTACTCTAAATATAAAGGCCAAAACTTGAGGGATTTTAATTATCTCTTTCAGTTTTAATGTAAACAGAGATAACTATAACAGCATTAGCTGAGGTTTTAGGACACTGAGGAAATAAAAATCAGAGGAAAGTTTAAAATGCAAGCATTTACTTTGCTTTCAGTGGATTCACTTGTTCAGCCTTCTCTACTAACAGTAGTAACAGTCACATGGAAATTGAAGTGGTATCACATTTTGTTTGCTTGCTTAGTTTATAGAAGGTTCATGAACTTTGAGTATAGATCAGATATTTACAATGAAACTAGGCAAAACCCCACCTCGTCAAGGCTTTAACTTAGTACAAAAATGAGTTTCATATTCCCTTTATTAACATTCTGTGCACAACATTTTTGTGACAGGTGGAACTTGGGTCAAATGCAAGGTCTCATTACGAAGGAGAAAACAGCTTCGGTTTTATGATAGCCTTTATTCTGTGTCTGATGCAAACTTACTGAGCACATAATGGTTTCAAATTGTCTAGGCTTATCTGCATTCCATTTTTTTTTAATTCGATGGTGACATTAAACTTCAAGACGCTATCACCTGAAAGCTGACTGTTGCATTTACAAAGAAGTGTATCAAGCATCAAAGAGCTGATGCAGCATCTTTCACTGCAAGCTTTGCAACTCAGATTATGAAATAATTTAAAAAGTAAACTTTCATTAAAGTATAATGTGGTAGTATAAAAGCAAAATTACTGTACAAACATTTGGGAATGTGCATACTTGGAAATGACGTTTGCAATGGGTTTTGTAGCAACTTTGGAAGTGCAGGAGGGACACAGAAGTTCTAAAAAAAAAGATTTGACAAGATTTTCATCTGAAGTCAATGAAAATTTGCCTATTTACACCAGTTATTTTTTTCTATAATATATATTTCATGTAACTGTAATACATTTATTTATGGTAAGCAAGGAAGTTGAATTCCAGATTTGCTATCAATCTCATGCTGACACCTGCCTTGCTTCCTGAGAAAATAAAATTATTTTGGTTTTAAATTCCTTGTTTACAGTAAAATGACTCTTATTTTCCAAGTAAATCCGAAAAAAAAAAAAAAGTAATATTTTCTTTTAAAAATCTGAGTTACAGTACACGGTGTTCGCAGCATTTCCAAATGCTTATTAAGACAATTCGCTGAATACTACTTCATCGGTAGATTAATCATTATAATAATTTAGTTTAATGTGTACTTAATTTCCCCAGTGTAATCAACAATAGAAAGACAAGAGCTTCCCACACATTTTAAGATTTAATGATTTAGTGAAAAAAAAGAATGATTTATTTATCCATAAATAGTTTTAGTAGGCAGAGTTCAATGCCAGTGAATATGCCCAGCAGTGTTATTGCAAGTCTTTGTCATACATCTTTATAACTAGCGGTACAGGGTTGCACAAGGAATCTCAGTTCTGTTTTTTCCTACTTTGAATGAAAGACAATGTAAATATATCATTTTAACATATTTAAATGTATGTTCTTGGTGAAATTCTGACTCACTGAAATCTACGTTGATTTGACATGAATATACATTGATTTAAATTAAGGTAGTACTTCAGGTTTTTAAAACAGAAAAAGATGACAAATTTTTCAGATCAGTCAGGTAGACAGAATAGAAAGTGGTGCAGGTGGAGCTGCCATTCTGTCAACTTACTTCCATGTCTCACAGATACGTACAACACAGCTGTGCAGCTAGGGGTACACCGATATAGAGCCGAAAGGAAAAAGTACTTGATATCAGTAACTACTGTGGATTTCATGAAACCATAAAATATAGACAGTTTTTGAAGCTACTGAAATTATTCTAAGGTGTGTGCAAGCCTTATTGCTTTATTAATTTATTTTTCGCATAAGTCTGATGCTCAACTCACATAAGTGAAATTTGATCCTTTGAAACCGTACAAAATAATGTAAATACCCATGTTTTTGATAAAACACACAGCTTACACACCTGTAAGCAATGGTATATAGAAAGAAGAAGTTCAGAGAGGAGATATTAATACTTTGGGTACACATTTTCTCATCCATTCTTTGTATCAAGGCACTCCAGTAAAACATTCAATTTTTTGCTGTATGTGCTCAAATTATATTAAGCATCTTGGACTCAGATATATTGCTATATAGGCTGATTTAATGTTCATTTGGTTTTTAAATTTCTATAATACATGAGTTTTAAAAGTTAACTGTTTTTGCTGATCAATGCAGAATTGATTATTAGACTGTTTTCATTTACTTTAGCTTTATAAACCCACTCTGTTTATCCCTGTGATTGAGTAACTAAACTAGGCTAGTTTAGAAAATTAACTTGTAGCCTGTAAGATTTTCTTCACCTATGACAACTTAGAAGCTTGATTGCTGTGCTTCGTATTCCCCTTCCTATCTTTGCTCCCAAAGAATGTCACTGAAGCAGACCTATGGATGTGCCATGGAGTGGGTTCCCCATCTTCTAATGTGTTTTGTGTTCTGCTGAAGGTAAAATGAATGAAAACAAGACTGAAATCTGATCAGACTGATAACAAATAAATGTTACTGGTTTTAACCACAACTTAGTCTTATCCAGGAGCTCACTAAGTATCTTGTTCATCATTATCAACTTTTTTTGTTCTGTCAAGCTGTGGTGAGCTTCCTTGCTATCAGCAAGTGTTGTACTTTGTTATTCAGTTCAAATTCCTACAAGAAAGCAAGATACTGATTTATTCTGAACAAATAAATCTAATCTACGGAGTCACCTGTGACAAGCTGTGGAGCAGTTGTGGCGGTACTGAAGCTTAACATCCAGGATCTTAAACAGTTATCTTGAAAATAGAGTTGAGGGTCAGGGAAGCAAGGTGAAAGGAGATAATTTAGACAGACTCTGACAAATTAACTAAAAGATCCCCCACGTACTTAATCTGAAGTGCTCACTCTTGGTTTACTTTATAACCCACGTGACCTGATTTGTAAGTCAGGCTTGGACCGATAGTACTGCATCTTCCTGCTCAGTTCTGGCAGCAAATAGAGGAATAAAGAGAGAGACAGAGAGAAAACAAACAAACAAACAAACAAACAAAACAAAAACCCAACCAATCAAACAAACAAAAAAACTCCATCATAATTGCTTTTTACAATGTGACTACCAAGGATACAATTTAAAAATACTGTACCTACAACAGTAGATCCATGTCTTCCATCTCTATTCCCTGTAAAATATAGTCACATTAGGTTTTGGATTTTGTTAGTCATGAGCTAGTGTACAAATGTGTACACAACTAAGTTGTATTAATGTGTATAAAACTAATTTGTATAGATGACATGAGTCAAGCAAATACAGAGAATTATTGCCTATCCTTTTTGCAAGACTTCTGAAAAAAACCATGCATGATAGATTATAAATCACCTTCTGTTAAGCACGTGTATGAATATTAGATTTCAAGACAAAAATAATCAAATTACATACAATGTAAAGGGATAAGACACATTGAATGTGTCTTAGTGTATTTTTTTCTCCAAAATATTCCCATGTTTAAAATGTTTTCAAAACAATCACTCCTCAGTAATACACCAAAATTAATTTCAGACTTGCATAGTTATTTTAATAATTGAGGGAAAATACTGGAAACTAAAAGTCCCATTTGTCTGAAAGTTTAGTGTTCTGCTTTTGACCATGGACATTCTGCAAACATTAGTTTTTAGATATTCTAATAAATTCTGATCCAGATTCAGGACACAAAAATCCCTGAAAGGAAGATCTTTGCTTCAGCTCTCAAATTTTCAAGTGTCCCTGATGCATTTATACACTGCAGTATATAAAAAACTGTTCTAGAAATATGTCTCCTGACTAGTAATCTAGATTTTCACCAGAAATTTACCTGCATAATTTGATGAAACTCAAAATTGAATGATCAGAAGCTGATTAATAATAAGACCTGCTGGCTAGATTACTTAAAGACCTGTGGTACTGCTAATCAGACCCCACCTGGAGTACTTCATCCAGTTCTGGTCCCCCCAACACAAGAAGGATGTCGAGCTATTGGAGTGGGTCCAGAGGAGGGCCACGAAGATGATTAGAGGGCTGGAACACCTCCCCTATGAGGACAGGATGAGAGAGTTGGGGTTGTTCAGCCTGGGGAAGAGAAGGCTCTCAGGAGACCTTATAGCAGCCTTCCAGTACCTAAGGGGGGCCTACAGGAGAGATGGGGGGGACTTTTTAAAAGGGCATGCAGTGACAGGATGAGGGGTAATGGATTTAAATTGGAAGAGGGCAGATTTAGACTAGATGTAAGGAGGAAATTCTGGAAACACTGGAACAGGTTGCCCAGGGAAGTTGTGGCTGCCCCATCCCTGGAGGTGTTCAAGGCCAGGCTGGATGAGGCTTTGAGCAACCTGGTCTAGTGGCAGGTGTCCCTGCCCATAGTAGCGGGATTGGAACTTCATGATCTTTAAGGTGCCTTTCAACCCAAGCCATTCTATGATTCTATGGTACCACCTATTACTGTACTATGACACCTCGCTTATATTTGCAGTCAGTTGAGTAAGAGGCTTCTGGAAAAGATTTACCACTGATTTTGATACAAATGAGAACTGTTTTTAAAGTAATTTATCTTAGATGTAGTCAGACACTTGGAGTACAGATAATCACTGCCATTATAAGCCAACAAATGCTGTTTCTTACTGTTTAGAGCTCATCCTTTGTCATGGAAACTTCCTCTGCTTTTCACCTTAGAGTACTCTGCCTTAATGATGCATCATATATCTGTTAAAGGTCTGAGGATGTTTCCCTTCACGCTTCTGATTCATTCACACAGTAGGTCTCTACTGAAATTTGTGTTTCTGTGCTTGATACTACTCAGATCTTTTCTATTATTACAGGCAAGAAAGCTTACAGCAAACCTTTTTTAGATCTTCATGGTGACTGCTTTTGCAGGAGTGACTCAGAGAGCGGGGGTCTCAAACTTTTATTCCTACTGTTGTGATTCTGAACCTGGCTGGGAGTCAAACACCCCACAGCCGCTGGCTCACCCTCCCCCCTCTGAGGAGTGGGGGAGAGAATTAAAGGGGTAAAGGGAAAAGAGACGCATGGTTTGAGGTAAGAAAAATTTAATTGCTAAACTAAAATAAAACTGAAAATAATAATGATAATAGTAATGAAGTATTATATACAAATATACAAATGAGTGATACACAGTGATACTGCTCACCACCTGATGATCAAGCTCAGCCCATTCCCAGCTAATGATCCTGGAGCAGGGAGAGTCCCAAAACTGCAATCCTGGAATGGAGATAAGAGCCTGAGCACCTGAGACACCCAGAGCCAACCAAGAAAGAGAGACAACCTCGAGAGAGAGGTGACCTAGAAGGAAGAAGAAGAGGAGAGAGCTTCTGGAGAAGACCTTCATCTATATACTGGGAGTGCCATGCATGATATGGAAGACACTATTGGCTAATTTGGGTCTCAGTCATAGACCTGAGGGTGAATCCTAGGCTAGTAACTGGGGCTGTGCTCCACCACAGCTTCTCCTGCACCTCCAGACACTAGCACAGCAGAGCTGTTGAAAAGTCCTTAACTGTCCTGGCAGCAACTGTGAACATCAGTATGTTATCAGCCTTCTTAGCACAAATCCAAAGTGTCTTACTGGCTGCTGTGAAGAAAGTTAACTCTGTCCCAGTTGAAACCAGGACACCCACATTAAAGGAAGTGTGCTAATCATCACCTTTCAAATGCTAAACTGAAGTGCAGTAACACAGTACAAGCAGATCTAAGACCTGCGTGTGACTGAAAGGGCCCTTCCACCCTTTCATCCCTGCCAAGTTTTTAATTTCTGAGTATTCTACAAAGGATGATTCAAGATGTAGGATCAGCTCCATGAAATTGCTGGGGGGAAAAAAAAAAAAAGAAAAGAATAAAAAAATTCCTTTTCAAATTTGCAGTCAGTCACATTAATGAACTAATCTGATCACTGGCTGAGTACTCATATTGGTGCTGCAGTCTTTGGTTAAAGGGGGAAGGTTCACTGGTTTTGGTCAGGGCTCACAACAAATTCAAGAGCAATGTAAGGCAGAGAAAACCATACTCATACCATCCCCAAAAGGTAATTTCCCACTCGCTACAGAAACCATTGCACATAGACAGGAAGGGGCTGATGTAGGGCATTGTGAGATGAGGGATCTGTGCTCAGGGTGGGGGAACTTCTAAGACAAATGTGTCACGGAGGAAGGGTACATGGCACCACCTCTTTCTTCTGCCACTTCCCATATAGTCTGGGAAAACATCCTACTGCAGTCACAATTCTGCAGCAGAGAGATAACCCCCTCCATCTGCAGCATGGGGGCTGAAGGGTTGCTGTCTGGAACCCCCTAGGTCTGGCACCCTTCTCTGGGGTCAGTGCCCTTTCTGCACATCCTACCCTGCCTCAGCCCATATGAGGGTGCTTAAAGAAGATCCTTTGTTAGAAGTATTCAAACATGTCCCAGTTAATTTTGGTGGAAACGGAGAAGGGGCTGTTCATGGGAACAGCTCATATGGCAGATGGGAAGGGAAGGAGTGGTGACTTCCACCAGGGAGGTGGGAAAGATCAGCTGGGAGTGTGGTGGCATTGCTCCTGTTTGCTTCAGTCAGAACAGCTGCAACCAGAAGAGGATGTATTTCTCCACCCATTGTGCTTCAATTCAGAGGCAGACTAATTTAAAATCTAATAAGTAGCTTCAGTAATGTCACAGGATTAATTTCAGGCTTGATAAAGCATGAGTCATATCCCATGGGCAAGGTCAGAAACACTGCTATTGATGCTTACTTTGTGGAAATTATATAGGAGACACAAGTTCAGGAGCCTTGGTTAAAGAGCTTTTGCATCTCAGTATTTTTCTTGATGCATTCCTCTGTTGAGTGAAGAAGGCAAGTCCACTGCATTGTGTGGACTTCTGCAGTCACAAAAATAATGAATAATTTCTGATAGGAAGTAAAAATTGTACAGCATGATCTTTTACTTCTCTTATGCTCTATTATTGACAGATGGCTTTGTACAAGGATAGAATAAATATGTGCAGAATACTCTGATTATAACTCAAATATTCTCTATGTCCCCCCCGTTTTCTCTTCAATACAGGAAGGCTAACATTTGAAATGTGTGTATCGACAACTTGAATTTAAAATGAAAGAATTCTATATTCCATTTAGTGTTAAGTTAAAGAGGATAATTGCAATAATGATTCCAAATAAGTCTAAGAAAATATTATTAATGATTTTTTGTAACACAGTGCGCAGTTTTAAATAAATGTTTCTGGATTCTACTTAACTCCATTAACCTCTAGCAAAATATGATTTACTTTCCTTTATGCACTTATTCATTCTTTTTCCTGTCATCATTAAATGCTGTGTTGCTCTTAATGTTGGCATAAGGAAGGCATAAGATTGGAAGGTGCAGCACTTAATCCAGATCAGGTACAGGCAGCATAATACATCTAACTGTGCCTTTAGCATCTGCAGTATTCAGTATTCTCAGCTGGTCAGACATCTAAGTATTTACAATGTCAGCTTTCACCATCAGACAAGGGTGGGTATAGTCTGTCTGGTATAGCCTTGGGCAAATGTCCAGCTATCTGGGAGAGGTGGTGGGAATCATGCCTCCCCTCTTTATATTGATTGCAAACATTTTGAAATATTTTTTGAAGGGCTTAGTAATGCTGTGTTACATTTGGTGTTGAATGTTACTCAGATACTCGTTGTTCTTTCTCTTTCATGAGGTAAGTCCACATGCATCACCCTCTAACAGGAAAAGAAGAACAAAAAGAAAGCAAGGAAACTAATCTGTGATAGTATACTTCATGCTGTGATAGCACAAAGGACTTGAATTACAAGAAATTTATCTTGCCTTAAATGTGTTAGCCATAAATCACTACCAGGCTTTCAGAAAACCTGATGTACTACAAAAAGATTAAAAAAAACTTAAATCTTCTTCAGTCCTGCTTCTTTTTATTATGCCATTTTCCCCTAATTACAACATTTTTCTCAATAACAATAATCACATTGTTAGGAAGTATACAGTAAAAAAAATAGACAGATATTTCAGATATTTTACTCTGCCATTGTCATAACAGAAGTAAATGTTTACGTGCAAAGAATTGCCAACATAGGCAATTTAGGGGGAGGCTCAAAGAGTAATACACAATTGTAAATAACACACAGATACAAAATCCAGGGGTGTAGAGTGTGGTAGGGATCCTTTTCTGATAGGTGCACTGATAATGCATTTAAATATATGCTAAAGACATACAAAAACAATGAGTTAACAAAGGTATTTTAGTAAAATTTTAGACTACAAGTTACAAATGTAATTCATATTAGACTGATCATTGGGTAAACATAACAAAGGAGAACAAGAAAACCTTTAAAAAGAATAGAACATTCCATGTGTTGGCCTATCAAAAGTCATATGCCTTTGGGTACAAATGTATAACAAGACTCTCCTATGACTCTTTCTTCAGATTTGACATTATTTTTCACCTGAAGCTGTGCAGCAAAGGATACAGAGGCAGCAACACTCACATAGTGTGGTCTAGTGTGGTAGGCTGAAATCCATTTTCTTGGGAATGGCACACCAGCCAAGTGTTTAAGTAAACAATTTTGGATATGTATGGATTGAGGCCATTACATCCCTCCTATAAAATATTATTTGAAGACTGGCTTTTCAAAGGAGTTTTGAAGGGAGTAATACTTTTAAATAAGTCTTAAACTTTTCGGACTCTGTTGCGTAGGAAACAATATTTTTCAACAGGGCTTCACATTCTTATGCTTTTCACAGATCTATTCTTACTAGATGTGTTTTTGGGAGAGGGGAGTGTTTTTATTAGCACGGTTTTGAGCTAATGTTATGTTGAATAATACGTTAAATAATATTTAACACCAGGATATTTCTTGACTCCTCCTGGTCCTTTATACAAATGCCAGGTAATTTGAAGGTCCTACTAAAAGTTTGCCATTGGCATCTGCCCATTTTGCACAGGCCCATATGGAGGTGATTCATGCGGGATACATCTCCTTTTTCAGACTGTGACTTGGCATTTTAAAGTGAAGCCAGTACTACACATCTACAGTGACCACTGTACCAGTCTCTGTGCACTGACCATGACAATAGTGCACTTAGATGAAGTTCACTGTTACCTGACTGCTTCTTAAACATTAAATAAATTTCTCCCACAGTTTCTCTGCTTTTCTTGGTGAACTTGGTCCAGCCTAAATAGCCCATCAAACTAAGGATTTATCCTGCTTTTACAGATGGAGACCACTGAAAAATAAGTTAGTCTTTTTTTTAAATACACATGATCTAAGCTCAACCAAATCATAACCTTTTCCTTTATCTTGACAGAACCAAAATTATAATATACACTATCGCAACAATGTTATTCCCTTAATTATTGGGAATCAGCACCTCTTTTAACAAACGTGATAATTTCTACTTTCAGAAAATAATTTCAGCAGAGCTTTTCAGCTAAAAATATGATTTTCAGTTCTTTGTAATTGCTTATTATTCCTTCTAATCACTGAAGTATTATTCATTATGCACTGAAAAAATAAGTTAGTTTAGAATAAAAACAATAATAGCTATTTTAAATACAGTTTGAACTAGGAATGTTTTTTCTTCTGTTGACATAAAGAAGTTCAGAAAGTGGTCCTAAGAAGAAAGAAAAAAAAAAAAAAAGAAACCAACCTGCTTCTGAGATTTATTCCTGCCCTCCAATCTGCTCCCAAATCAAAAATAATTGCTGATGTCAGCTGGGTCACATCTCCTGTGAATTAATTGGATCTTCTGCTAAGGGGTTCATCTCATAAGAGATTTCTGGACATCATTATAATGTAAAAATTTTTGCTACCCTACTTATGTGAACCTTTCAAGAGCATACATAAGAAGGAGGGGAGAGGAAAGAGAAAAGCAATGTGGAAAAGGGATAGGCACCTCACTGCCCTTTGGAGATTATTGTAGGACAGGAGTGTGACAATGCAAACCCAAGGTATACTTTGGTGTTCACAAGAACTGAAATCTCCTTTGGTAAAGTCCTGGATGTACAAGGCTTTGTCTTCTCCTCTGCCTGCATTTCATCTCCTTAACTATTTCAAACTTTGTTTTGTACACATGGTTTTATTCTACATTACAAGATTTCTCTGTTTTTTCTTTAAAAAAAATAAACTTTAAATTAAACTCTTAGTAATCATAGTGACAGTAACAGAAGCTACTCTTATATTGCTTCCCACCAGGCTCATGAGGTACATTAAGAGCAGCTGTACCAAAAACATACTTATAATCCATAAATGTTGGGGAAACACACTGCTACCACATTTATTAAGCATACTTTTGTTCTTAAACAGCAAATGCAGAAACATGGCAACAGAAGGAGAAAGTACTGAGAATATTGTGGGCACCAACCGAGAAAGCAACCTGACAGGGGAATAGTCCTGAAAAAGAAATTGCTGTGGTATTGTCAAAAACAACCCGTCTTTAAGCACACAGTTATGTGTCTGCTGCAAGTGAGGACAAACAATGGTGTTTTTACTGGGTGTGAAATGGCTCTTGAACTCATGGGCCCTGGCTTACGAATGCAGAGAAAGGGTGGACGTGACTGGGCAGGTCACCTCTTCTCTTTCAGTCCACCTTCATATGTGTATGCTATGCTACAGCAATGCTTTGAACCAAGGAAAAAAGGGGGGGGAAAATATCTGCTTGTTGCAGGGATAAGAGAAACAATAGGTGATTATTAGAGCTGACATTTATCATAAGAGGTAGTTTAGAGCCAAAACTTCATCCTGATTGCTCTGGTTTCCTCAATTTACACTTAGGTGAGTGATACATGGATATTTACCTTGAAAAGACATCTTCATTAGAAAAATATTGTAGCTCACTATCATTTTACTAATTACATCACTTGTGGCTTTCAGTGCTCTTCAAGTCCTGGTTTTAATCTTCTTACTAATTGTTGGCTGCAGATGGAATAAAGTTATACAGCTTGCATAAGGATTGCCAGAGAGCATGAAGTTTGCTTTGTGCCATAGGTTCAAAATGGAATTTCCTGTTTTCCTGTACCATTATTTGTCATAAAGAATAAGAAAGAGCAGAATGGAATATCTGAATTCAGTAATGATGTGAGGAAAGAACTCTTTTTTACTATCTATATAATAAATAGTTATATTTTCACTTCCCTAGTATCTTTTCATGCAAGTATCTTCGAATGTGTAAGTTGTTTTGTTCAGTTGGGGTTTTTTTAATATTAGGGCAAAAATATCTTCTTAGAGGCAGTTTCTTGCAATATATTTCCATTCAAATTCTCATTCAAATTCTCATTTTTTGTATTAGAAATATCTTGATTTTTTGATATTGCAAATTTCATTTTTTTTAAGTATCTGCCACTGAGAATAGTTGCATTGGAGAATTCTCCCAGTATTTGAAATAGCACTTGTTTCCTTGATAATACCTGCAAAACATAACGCGGATACAAGTGTTATTTGTTCAACATTATGTGTAGGCAGAGTTGGAAAATGCTGGGTCACAGACTGGGTAAAGCTCCTTAATACACTCTCAGTACACTGCTATATGTAAGTCTCCTCATATCCACGTCTCTGAAAGCTTTTCTACCACTGAATAAAGCCACAGTACTTTCTCATTTTTGGTCTGTCATTTTTTCCTGAGTGTATCATCACTACTTGTAACCTCATCATGGAAATGGCCTTTATTGCCCCATCTTAAAGCTTCATAACTAGCACAGGACACATACAAACAGACACACAACACACACACACCCCCCTACTGTGAAGACCAGTGAAACTTTCGTAGCACCTTCCTAATGACGAATCTGAATTTAGGGTTTGTCTTTTCAGGTTATATGGCAGTTGAAACAAATGGATATGTTTACCTCACAAAGATGCTAACGTGAGTGTTTCTGAAGATAGTAAAAGAAACAGAAAAGAATAAAACAAGTATTTTAATTTTTTTCCCTGTCCTGATTTACTCTCTTTTTTGAGTAATATCTGAGTCAAGAGACTCCTACCACATCACAAGGGCTCTCTCCTCTTTCTAATTAGTTCTAATTGTTTCTCCTTATCTTCTGTAGTTCACTCTTAACATAACAATGAAAGCATGAACCACTATTTGTCTTGCCCCCTCAGCTCTCTCCAACACGCCTTTCTCCTTAAAGTCTCAAAGTTCTGTCTTTTTTGAAAAACATAGACTTACTCTACTTGTTCATATTCTGGAAAATTCTAGCTCCCTCTTAGCCAACACACTTACCTGGGTAAAGTCTTTAAAGATGCAACATCATCACGATCTAGAGCTGTTCTTCTTTCTAAAGATGTAGGTCCTGCACATCTCAGACACTGCATGTGGGTGAAGGCTTATTATTCTGTAAAGAACAGGGTATACAGTGATTTCACAATTTTTTAAAAAAGCAAAATCATTCATTTATATGTTCTGTAAATGATCTTAAAATCTTAAAAAATACTTGTGAAGAAATAGTTTTTCTCTTCACAATTTAAAAGCACAAAACAGAGAAATTTTAAGAACAGAAAAAAATAAAATATTTTATTCTTTTTCTTTCCTCATAGAGCTATTTTCATTCCCTTTAGAAACCTGCTATACATTCTGATGACAGAGTATTATGTTCATCACTTATAAATGTAAGATTTTCTGTGAGATTTTTTTCTGAGCTATCTTTCTCTATAATTATTCAACTGACATAGTTCCTCAGAAAGAGAGAACAGATGGATTAAGTAAGCAAGCTGATTGAAAGGAGTGCATTATATAATAAAGTATAAATTAATATTGTACTTAAATAATGAAAATAATTTACTTTCAAATTGCAGTGGTTTTTTTCATCAAAGGCAAAATAAAGTCTTTAACATTTCATTTCTGAATATTGCAGATGAAAAAATCTACAAATGTTCTCCACAGAACATCAGATCAAAGTGATGCAAATTAACCATGAGGTTAATCTTCAGTTAACAGATAAAACTGTGAAGTTATAGATTGCTTAAAAAAAAGACATCCTAACATACACAATAGATATTTTATAATTACAAAGCACAGATTGTGTACTGTTTGCTCCATTATAAAATAATTACCAAAATATAAAGTACTACTGAATATTTTAAAAATATTTTGTTAAACATTGTTGGTTTAATGAACTTGTCAAAGTGTTACTGAAGTATGAAGGGGATGGAATCTGTTAGAATTACAGCTCAGTTAAGGGATAGTGATGCCTGAGCCCATTTGCTAATCTACAAGCTTTAGGGAATTTTATAGAAATACAGAATGAAAAAGCATCAGCAAAACCCCCATTGCAACAGATGAGTATCTATCTGTTTGGTGTTCGCAACTGGGAGAACTCTTTTATAATCAAGTACTCACTGTCACGGGTCAGTAGCAATCATCTGAAATGTGATGCCCTGCTTTCACTTTTCCATAATATTGGAGCTATTGCAGCAGATTATCCTTGGGACTGATACTTCTGTCCCTTATTCTTTTCCCAGACCAAACTTAACAAGTGTGTGTGTAAAAGTCAACTGTTGAAGTGCACCCCTTTAAAATTGTTTCGAAGTAGGAATAACTTCATAAAAGGGTGCAAAAAGCTCTCAAAAAAGGTTAAAATAATAAAGAAAAAATCCCCTCAAATAGGATTTCAGTGGGCTTCAGCAACAAAGTCCAAAACTTTAATGCTTACTGGTTCCCTATTTTTGGAAACACAACAAGGTATTATCTTTTGTTCCTGAAGGTTTCTTAAATGTCTAACTCTCAGCCCATTATTGTCTGAGCTAACTTCTGCCTAGACCATATTTTGATCCAGCAAGGAGGTGCTCTGATTAGTCATAACAGTGAATAACCCTAACTGTCCTCTTTCTGACAGAGAACTCTCCTGTATCAGAGGGTTCCTCCTCACTCTTGATGAATCTCCTCACTCCATCCCTGGAGGTGTTCCAGGCCAGGCTGGATGAGGCTTTGAGAGACTTGGTCTAGTAGAAGGTGTCCCTAGCCATGGCTGGGGAGATGGAACTAGATGATCTTTAAGGTCCCCTCCGACTCAAACCATCCCATGATTCTATGACTGCTGAACTCTGGATCTGGAGCAAAGGATGGAAAGTGCCATCTGGGGACCAACATGCCCCAGGTGTGCAGAGAAGCTCACACACAGCTGCTTTTCATTTAGGTAGGTGGTTGTGACTCTTCACAACTCTTTTGCCCCATCCCTGGAGGTGTTCAAGGCCAGGCTGGATGAGGCTTTGAGCAACCTGGTCTAGTGGAAGGTGTCCCTGCCCATGGCAGGGGGGTTGGAACTTGATGATCTTTAAGGTCCTTTCCAACCCAAACCATTCTATGATTCTATGATTCACTCAGGAATTGAGTGATTGCAGGTGCAACAAGTTATTTTTTTCTTATGTTTTTCGTAAATGATGTTCTCCACACACTGAGTGGAGACAGGCAGGAGCATTGGCAGCAGTCAATCCCCAGCACTAGAGAAAAACAACAATGTTCTTCTAACTTTGCCTTTATAGCCTGAAGATTTTCCTCTTCCTCTGTTTGCTCTGTCAAAGCCTGTAGTCTTTTGCCTGAATTTTCAAAAACTATGTATGAAGCAAAGCTTTTATAAAAAAAAACCAAAAATACCAATTTTCAAACCAGGCACTGTGGCAAACAGATTTGCAGCTAGGAAAGAGTTAGCTCCTTCATCTGATCTTATACAAGTGAAGGGACATTAGTTCTAGTCAAATGCTCAGAGGGCTTAAAGGCTATTCAATAAAATCAAAATAACATTAACACAGAACTGAAGTTTCTGGTGTTCTTGTTGTAATGTCTGATTTATTTCAGTCCTCAGTAGCGCAAGTTCCTGAATAATAACCTTGTGAGTTTATTGCTGTTTTCTAGTTGTTTCTCAATAGGTTGATCTGCAAGCTTAACTGTTTAGGAATTTCTATGTCACTAAGCCAAATTGTTCCTGAAAACAGCTTTTCAGGAATTATGTTTGACCACAGTTTATAAGCAAAAAATACCTGTATGAAGAAATAATAAATTTTATGAGACCATCTGAAATGATCTAAGAAATAAAAACAGTCATATAAGCTGTCTTCCAGTCAAAAAGATTGCTTACTGTTTATCCCTCCAGCAAGATCAATTTGTCATAGAAAAAATATTACCTTCAACTACAAACATTGTTTTGTTTGTGTCATTTAACCTATCATTGCTACACCAAAACTGTTCCTGCTAAACAGAGTGTAAAAATGGTTTGTGATCTTTAATTCTGTCATATTCTGACTGGCTGCATATTAGCTCTTCATCAGAGACTTAATACATTATACTATTGATTAATATATATAGACTATACTTTTAAAATTATCCCTGGAAGGATGATGTCTTTGAAGCAATATTCTTTCATGATATGGAAATATTTCCTCATATTCATAAGGACTCCTAGTTTTGTTCTCATATCAACCTTATACAAAAGCAAAAATACGTTTCTCTTCAAGTCCATTAATCTTCCAAAGAAGGTAAGTACTTCTGAGACATACGAGTGGACAGAAGCACTATGAATAGACAGAAACAACCCATTACGAGAGTTGGATCCTTAAAGTATTTATATCAAAACAACTTCTTTTTTTTCTAAGAGTAGCTTCTATCACTTTATATTACATTATGTCTCATGACTGTGTGATACAGGGAAATAGAGCATCTTTATTTAATAGCTCAGGCAGCTAATCCAAAAAGAAATTAAATAACTTTCCCAAGATCACAGAGAAGATTTTGTCAAAATGTATATTTGTTATTGGCAGATCATTCCCATCTTTAAAGCACAAAATTATCCTTACTTTGTGATGCAAACAACCCTAAAGGGAATAAATAATTTTGGAGAAAAGGTGGGGTTTTGGGGCTTTTGACTGGTTTTTATTCGTTGCCTTGTCTTTTCAGTTTTTGATTCTCCATCTTGTTCTCACCTGTAAAACAATTACATGCATTTCCTCATTTCTACTATTCCAGTAATGTACTCCTCCCTCTTGATCAATGTGCCCACTCTTTTTCATTTATCATTAATTTTTTAGGATATTTATTATTCTTGTGACATAATGACTGCTCTTTCTTCAGATAGTAATTGCTCTATTTGCTTTGAATATTATACAACTTTTCTTCTGTATCTACCTTTTCTATTCTCTTGTACAATCCATTTAATACATTTCTCAGAATCATAGAATCATAGAATGGTTTGGGTTGTAAGGGACCTTAGAGATCATCTGGTTACAACCCCCCTGCCATGGGCAGGGACCCCTCCCACTAGACCAGGTTGCTCAAAGCCTCATCCAGCCTGGCCTTGAACACCGCCAGGGATGGGGCATCCACAGCTTCTCTGGGCAATTTTTTCCAGTGCCTCACCATCCTCACAGTAAAGAATTTCTTCCTAATAGCTAGTCTAAATCTACCGTCTTTCAGCTTTATAGTTGCTGCCAGGACAGTCAAGGGCTTTAAGGAACTCTGCTGTGTCAGTGTCTGCAGGCACAGGAGAACCTGGGAGGGAGCACAGCCCCGATTATTAGCCTAGGATTTGATTTTAGGTTTAGGATTGAGACCCAAAATGACCAATGGTCTATTCCATATCATGCACGTCATGCCCAGCATATAGGTGATGCTCTATCCAGAAGCACTCTCTCTTACTCCAGGTTGTCTCCCTCAGGGTCGTCTTGGTCTCTTGGACACTCAGGCTCTTATCTCTGTTCTGGGATTGCAGGTTTCCGTTAGCTGGGAATGGGCTGAGCCTTGGT
>NW_010122978.1:0-6756 GCF_000699245.1 Pterocles gutturalis
TATCATTTTAATATTTAATAATTTAAGTAACATTCACACTGCAAAAAAAAAATTTCAAAACTATGAAAGTTTTTGTTCAAAGAAATCAAAAAGTCATGTTATAACATTTTCAAAGTGTTTTACTTTCTGTACAATATCATGCCATACAATTTTTTTCAAGCTGATATAATTTCACATAAAAATAAAAATGAACTGGTTTTCTCTGGATAGCATTGAATGAGAGAAAACTATTTGCATGGAATATTTCCAACGAGCTCTTTCATTAACATCCTCAATTTCATGTGCTAGAGTTATAACTTTAATTAATTTCATAAATGGAACTTTAATATAAAAATTCAACCCATGCTGTGAATATGGCAAGAGGGGGACTGGTCACTTCTGCACCCTGTGAACCAGAACTTCTTCGCTGTAGGGAGCAGCACTAATGTAGATGCGACAACCCCAGTTGTCCCCGAGCAACTTACTGACCAAGGACAACAATTTAATGCATGAAAATAATTTTAGAGAGCACGGAGATGGGTATAAATATAGGAACTATGAAATGGAGGAGAACCACAAATAAATAACATGCGATCCATCAGCTTTACCTCTGCTATTGGAGGTCAAAGCCCACACTTGCTCTTTGAACTGAAGATTTGCTTCATTAGTATGAGCTCCATTTCTATGGGCATGAGGTGACTCATTTGCACAGCCCAGCCCAGGTGTGTCAGGTTGATTTTAGGTCTGTAGGTAGAAAAAGAGTTTCTCCTTCTGCAGGAAAAGACAACTCTAATCTGTACTGGTTTTGTTAGATCTTGCCCCTTACGTTTACTTTTGGTCAAGTGGAAAGTGAAGAAAATTGGCAGATTTTTGCTCTGTTTCACTGGGATGGGAAAAATCAGAAAATGAAGGAAAAATTCATGGTGATATGTATATCTAACCCATTGCTGTAATTTGTTTCTCTGTGATTCTCAAAGGATGTAAATCAACAAAATTCATTTCACTTCTATTATTTTGCATTTTCCTTCCTCTGAAAACTTAACTTCAAAAAAAATCTGATGATCTATAAGAACTTCTTCACATTTTTAGATGCTTCGTTTTTGTAAATGACACTGATTTCTTGCAGTGTAGACTTCTATGCAATATCCTGTTAAAGCAACAAAGAAGAGACTCTGACACTGAGACGTGTTCCTTTTTGTTTTCTCCTTTTGCTGAGCTTCAGCTACATGACATGCACAGTAAGAGTATGGTACTGCTTTACTAACTGAAGAATGTAACTCCTAGTAGATCATAATTCTTCTTTCAAATTCAGAAAACACTTCCATGACAGAGGATATATGAGATATTGAATGAATTACCTTTATTCTCTCCAACAGTTTTATTCTATCTTTCATCTCATATAATTACATTGGATTTCTGTGAAACTTTCTCTGTCTCTATATACAGTAATCATATAGTAAAAAAAAAAAAAAAAAAAAAAAGACATATCCACTCCTAGACTGAATTTGAATGACAACTGATCTTGACTGCAGACCAGAGTCATTGAATTTAGAAGGTATTTCAGGAATGAAGGTTTGATTAATATCAAACAAAGCCCATTTAATGCTACACCCTTTTCAGAATGAAGTGGTACATTTAATAATTATATGAAATGGCTTTAATTTCTAACACCTGTTCCACACCTTTTTCATTTCCATAAGATTGACAGGATAAGAATACTTAATGCCCAAACAGGAAATGGTAATACTCATAACCATCAAACTTTTTTTTTTCTCAGTGTAGCTCTATGATTGAAACAAAATTGTTTCCTACATTATTTCCTCCATTGTGTTCCTTTCTATGTAGAAAAGAACAAAAAAACATCATAGTTTAAAGATGTAGATTTTCTGGTTCTACAACCGAGTTATTAATCCGAAAGATACCAAAAAAGATGTATTGAAGAGGCAAATCCCATCAAGACAGAGCTATTTTAAGAGGAAATTGATTTATACATCTCTTTTATTCATATTTATTCAACTATCTTTTGCAGCGATGAGTAGTAAATGTATATATACAATCTCCCTATGTCAAATAGATGTCAACATGCAGAATAAAAAATATTATTCCATGCTACACTATAAATGGGTGTCTGAAACTGAATATGTTATTTAGTTTTCTTCCTATTTAGCATTCCAAACTGTAGACAACATCTCTTGAATTGTCTGAGATGGCCCAGACACACTGTCTTGTAAAATAAGGTACAAATTAATACATTTTGGTGATCACTCCTCCGCTGTATGTTGTGATGTTTCTACTGCAATCTTTGTTTCCAGCAAAAGAGGAAAAAAAAACCACTCTGTTTGGAAAGATCTTTTTTCAAAAAATCCTCTTCATTTTTTAGATTCTTCCTAAAGATTTCCAAACTCTTTGTCCAGAAATGAGGTAATTGTCACATTGCACTAAAAATCACTAAGGGATGCTATGGACCATCTATGCATTTGGCAGTCCATGCAATCAAGCGCCACAAAGCCAGCTGGCCTGAAGGATGGACCCAGGACTTCTGGAGTTTAGCTTCCTATATTCAACCCTGAGAAAATCAAGACATCCCTCTGTCTTCTTGGTGATCCCTTTACTTACTCAGAGTCCTTTCCATCCTATTGACAGGTGGAAGGCAGAATAATAAAAATAGAACAAGAGGAAATGGGACAAAATAAGTTAAAAGAGGAAGGCAACTTCTCTTGCCCTAGCTCAGATGTCCCAGGACATTCCCCAGCACAGCTTTCTGTCTGTGTACCAAACTAACATCTATGCCATGCAAGATGACAAAGCAGTGTCTTTGGGGCAACTCCCTGAACTTTCCACGCTCATCAGCTCCCGTGTTCATTCATTTTTATTTGCAAGAAGGACAAGAACTCACTTTTAACTCCCCTTACCCATGACCTTTCCTGTTCTTCAGGGGATAAATGGGTGACATTCATACTGTCAAGAATTAAGAAACTGAACTGGATTAAACCCAGCAGCTTTGACTTCAATGGGTGGCTTCTGTCTCTGGATTTACAGAATGAATTGCTAATTTTCATCCTTTTGAAAAACTGTCTACTTTGTGTCTGCTTGACTTAAGCTATGTCTTGTGATAAGTATTCTTGATTGGTTGCTAACAGCAGCGCAGGGAACACACTCAGTACTTAATAATGTTTTAATTAATGAGAATAATGGTATTATAACAATACATTATTTAAAATAAGTGACACTATTAACATGTAGAAACTTCTTATTTTCTGCAGTGAATGACCTTACTTATTTTGGTGTCAGATGTCTTCTCAAGATAAATTTGAAATATACTTGCTGAAGACATACTCTGCTCTGTGATTTGGTCATACTGTTCTTTGCACACCAAAGTTAGCATCTAACTTAGCATCTAACAGCATGGCTGTTGTATAAAGAGTGTTACATATATAAAGCATGAAAATAATAATTGTTTTTTCATTACATGGGATCATGTAGAGGAAGACTCTGGAGACAGTAACAATGCTGCTCCCACTTGACGAACAAGGAGGGCTCACAATCAGATGTATCATCTCTCCACACACCCATAAGTTTAAACTTTGAGAGTTCAGGAAGATTACAAAAGGAGAAAGAATCCCAAGTTTAATTTTTTCTCCATCCTTTTATGATCTCAAAATACTTTGTAAAGCAATACCACACTTAAGAAATTGTTAATTATGGAATAAGTCTTTATCATTATTTTGATTGTTTCATGATTACCAATCAATTAAAACCATAATTAGAAATACACACCAGTACTTACATGTATCCTAAACCTAACCTTCAGATTTATTCACACCACACACCTGAAACAATACTGATCCAGAATTTATTGGAATCAATTTGGTTTGTAAATCTGAAGAAAAAATACTTTCTTTCCTTAAGTACTAAAAGCAAAGAAATTAGATAGAAAGGGCATTTCTTTTAAAGTGTTTCCCCCTTGTTCTTATCTGATGTTTCTCAGTAGGTCATTTTATATAATCCAGTGTTTGTCCTCTAACAGGTTTATTTTCAGTGTAGCAGATCCTGAAAAATTTAAAAATAACTCCACAAACTGAGAGAAATTTTTAATTTTTATTTATTCCATTCCTCTACTCTTATAAAAATCCTTTAAATTTCAACATTTTAAAAAGATATTTTCAGTCATTGGTTGCGTTACCTCAAGGTCCTCTAGTTTGACGATAAACATTCACATCTATTATTTTTACTTTTAGTTTGGCGCCTTTTATACTGAAGGAAGCAAAACACAGCAACCTATAAACATTTACCTGAACTCTGTTGTTATGTCAACACATACCCAGAAAATATACTTATTTTTAGTTTGAGGCTTTCTTTGGTTTTTTGACTTTTTTCCGGTTAAAAAAAAAAAAAAAAAAAAAAAAAAAAGAAGTGTATATTACTAAAACTTTTAAAATCAGTGTTTTTTGTATCATAGGAGCTGGTCTGGGACATGCAGTTGTGATTAAAATTGGCCCTTTTTGCATTGTTAAAAATTTTGCCATTTTCCAAGATAAAGCAAGAGTTTCATCAAGTATCTAATTTCTAAAGGAAAGCTGTGCTGTAAAGGTTAGTGAATTAGTCCTCTTGGGTCTCCTTCCTGACAAATAAAATCTGAATTCTGTAATGCAGGGTTTTTCACACACTTGGAGAAAATGCTGAGCCCGCTTTCTCTTTCATGAATAAACTTCAGTGAACTGTATTAATCCATTAAGCACACAGAAACATTTTGTTAGAACTAACCCTGGAGTAGCGGGAAAGACTTAATAAATCATCCCCCATTCATCACCTTTGAGATTTGGTAAACTGCTTTAGAGAATTAGCTTCACCTACATTACTGGGGTCCTGTGCAGAACCTCCACTAGGTTATATGTTACCTGGCTGACATGAACAAGACCATTAAAATTAAGGAGGGAGAATCAGAAAAAAATATTTCTTCTTTCACAGCCATCCCCCTGATTCAAGTATATCTACTTCTGCCTTCTTAAAACATGAGGAATAATTTGTTTATTTATGATTGGGCAGGATTTTATGTCCATTTCAACACTACTGCAGATGTCTAGGTTAACAGTGATACTCATTTGCATCTGAATAGTCCATTTTTGGCTTCAAAAGTCTTCTGGGCACTGTAAACAACCAGTGGGGGAGAGTAATCATAAAATGAGACATCTGATTGAGGTTGAAGGAGATCTCAAATAAAGTGCTAATTGTAAGACTACTATAGACTAATGGTATCATTTTATGAGTATATGATTCGATGATTTCCAAAATGGAGGAGAGGAACTTCTTTCCATCCATTTCCTCTTCTGTTGCTCTTTTCATTCAAATGAGAAAATTTCCCCTTCCCTTGCCCATTTTTTTTTGGAGAAGTGAGTAGTGGGGAGCACCCATATAAAC
The DNA here is from genome assembly GCF_000699245.1 of Pterocles gutturalis. Taxonomy (NCBI): domain Eukaryota; kingdom Metazoa; phylum Chordata; class Aves; order Pterocliformes; family Pteroclidae; genus Pterocles; species Pterocles gutturalis. The sequence goes on from NW_010122978.1 coordinate 5,398, forward strand.
CTACTTTCCATCCATGGTTGTGATGTTTCTGATTTGTCCAGGATTTTTGTGACTGTATAAATCCATTAGTTGCAGGGGAAAATAAGATGACAAGTGTATCACCTTTTCCCAGTGTATTGCGTGGAACAGCATCCCTGCAGTTAAAAGCCTACCCATAGAAAGAGTCTTCTTCACTGTTCCTACCAGGCAGTTCCAGGCCAAAGGTAGCCTGTGGTATAACACAGGAGTAAACTCTGAAGTCAGCTGTAAAAAAAAAATTTAATAAGCACATTAGAAGTTGACCCGTGATGAACATCTTCCTTGAAAGGACTCAGCTTTAATCGCCAAAGTAGAACCCAGTTATGAAAAAATGGATCTGTATTACTATATGAGGTTAAATCACAAGGAATTTCTGTTCAGCAACCAAAGAATAAACAAGTGTGTTTTCCTATATATATAAAATGCATAGAAAGTTCTCTATACATTTGTTCTAACCCTAAAACTCAAGCAAGCCCGAAAAATTAATCTTGATTCAAGACAACATAGCAAACAGCAGACAGATATTTGTAGTTTACAACTAGTATGTCAGATCCTTAGTATTGTTTTATCATTTTTTAAAAATTTTTAATAATATTTTTAAACCTTCTAAAACAGATCTGACAAGTGAAACTGAAATAAGTGACATTGAAAAGAAAAACAAAAGCATAAAAATAATATTTTTCAGCACATGAATCCTTTCTCTGGCCCATATACCTTGTGTGATCCACAAATACTTTTATCAGTGCAACAGAGGAGAGTAGTGAGTACTGGCATCATGGCGCAGATATATTACCAGAGACAAAGCAGGCAGGGAACTTCTTAAGCTTGCTTTTTATATGAAAAAATATACTGTGGAACTGCTCACTGCATATGATATGCTCTCAAAAATATAGTGCACATACGAGTTGACAATTTGCTATATCCTTATTGGTACCCATCCAGCTTTATGAAGCAATTACATACATGTCTTTTTCTTCAGCACATATATCTACTCCCTGTGAAAGTCAAGGAAGGAGAAAAAAACTTAATTACGACAATTAGAGCAGAATTGCAAAATTGAAGTTATTTCATTTCTGTGACATGAGGTCAATAATCCTATTAGTTGTTAATGCATTTATACTCCCCAGACAATCACGCTGATGGCAACATACCTGCACACTCACAGCACTGGGTTAGTGTCACTTGATAAGTGTATTGAACCCCCATTATAATGGTGATTTATTTGTGGAATGAAACAATTTTCATTGTGTAAATAGTAGATAAAGCTCCATCCCAATTTGTACTGATGTGCTGCTCTTGCATGGAGTGCCAGCTCAGCAAGAAGGGGCCATGAAGATACTT
>NW_010122978.1:6772-36277 GCF_000699245.1 Pterocles gutturalis
ATAGAAAGGATATGTCTACCAAAAATCAAAGATATACAGCAAAAACATTCTTTGCAAAGACTCATGAGTTTTCCAAGCCTTCTGCCACCATCTGTAGAGTCAAAGAAAAAATCTTCAGTTTCTTTTATAGTTACACTGGTAGGTTGCATCTGGGATAACCTAAGGACGCACGTCTGACAGTGTGGACCCAGAGACTTGAAGAAGTTTGTAAGCCTGAACAATTTTGCTTTGTCCAGCTACATTACCTTGTCCAAAACCAGAGTAAAACAAAAAAATTACCTCTGCCGATGAGCTTTGTCCTGCTTGGACTTATTCTGGACCCTCTGTAGAGCGAAGGCAAAAAACACATTGCAGACATTTTTGCTTCTGATGGTTGAAATAGTACAAATGGATGTGTGAATGGTTGTACATATGTGTGCATGTATGTCTTATAGATAATTTTGTTAGGTTTCCAGATCCTGACTTCCTCAAGGTCCTTCACAAATGTCTTTCCTTCATGCTCTGCTTGGGAGGCTATTACTTAACACTAACAAGCTGATTTTTTGCTACGTATGATGCATCAGTACATTGTAAGGGGAGGAGACATCAGCAGGCAAGGAAGATGTCCGTGGTAGATGATGTCTTCTCCTATGTGATGCCATGAGACTTGAGATAAATATTACTTTGAGCATATACAATGGATTGATTTTGCTTTCCTTTACATGTTATGAGGAGTAGTACCCTAGTAGAATAAGTTTTAAGACAGCAATAACTTCTCCCAGACATGTTGGGCTCTCATCAGATGTAAACATCAGTACATAAAGGGGGCTACAGGAGAGATGGGGAAACACTCTTTATCAGGGAGTGTAGTGAGAGGAAAGGGGTAACGGTTATAAGCTGAAAGAGGGGAGATTTAGACTAGACATTAGGAAGAAATTTATCACTGTGAGGGTGGTGAGGCACTGGAACAGGTTTCCCAGGGAAGCTGTGGATGCCCCATCCCTGGAGGGGTTCAAGGCCAGGATGGATGAGGCTTTGAGCAACCTGGGCTAGTGGGAGGTGTCCCTGCCCATGGCAGGGGGGTTGGAACTCGGTGATCTTTAAGATCCTTTCCAACCCAAACCATTCTATGATTCGATGATTCTATGAAACGGTAACACTGATGCACCTTGAACCATTCCATTTCCACTTCCCTATCAGTTTACTCCTAATAGACTCCCAGGTAAAACAGAATGAAAAAAAAAAATGAATGCAGTATGAGAAAGAATGAAAAATCCTTCCCTTGACATAAATATGATTTTACACAGGCATATAGTAAATGGAGTCAATAAGGATCTTTTATCACAGAAGTGGTGTACGCATATACCGAAAATGGCTTTCTTCATGCAATACCAGTGTATATATGGTTGATAAGAAGTACGTATTATGCTTGGAAGAAAGGAGATGTGGGGAGAGTGAGGCACCATCTTTTAGTTGGCTTCTTAAAACACAAGAAACCCTACTGATACTTCCAACACTTATTCTTTCTTTGAGAGTCGCAGCAGAGAACGCTGTCTAAGGAGGGTACACAAGTCTAAACCTTATATGCAGATTACTTCTGCAGTTATTGCCTTGGAAATTTAGAGGGTACATACCTCCATATTCCCTTTTGTATCTGTTTAACCCTTCCTGTTATCCATTTCATAGAAAAATAGAATCACTGGATGGAAGAGATCTCTGAATGTCATCTAGTCAACCTTCTGCTCAGAGCATGAATGTTGCTAAAGCTAGCTCAGGTTAGCAGTGACTGTTTAACAACATCTGGAAAACCTCCAAGGATGGAGAATGCACAGCCTCCCTTCCTCCTATTCCAGTGTTATGCAACCCTCTCAGTGAAAAAATATTTTTTTAATATCTAGTCTGAACCTCCCAAGCCACAGCTTGTGTTCATTGCACTTTGTTTTACCATCTGCTACTAGTAAGAAGAATTGGATTTCTTCATCATTGGAACACCCCTTGAAGTAACTGCAGGGTGTCGTTAGGCTTCTTATTTCACCCATCTTAGTCACACTGAACACCCATGTCCCTTGAACTCCCTCCTTTGTATACTCCAGGCCTTTAATCACATTGGTCATTCTTTATTGCCTCTGGTTTCTCCACTTGTTTATTGAGTTTGAGGAGCCCAAGACTGAACATTGTTCCAGGTGTAGCATCACCTGCACTGGTGACAAGAATAATATCAACTCTCGGTCTTCTGACTATGCTCCTCTTACTGTTTGCAGATATGGAGGATGCTTTATTCAGAGAGTGCTCCTGGCTCCTCTCAGACCCAGTGTCTACCCACTGTGCCCAGGTCCTTTTCAGCAGAACTCCTATTCAGCCTGTTGGTTACCAGCTGTAACAATAAATGGCTTTATTCTACTCATGTGCTTTTCTTCTTGTCAAACTCCATGAAGTTTCTGCTCACTCAACCTTACCGTTCATCAAAATCCCTCTAGACTGAGGCTTTTTTATTTGTTTTGTCAGTCACTCAATAGTGTAGTATTGACTTTGCTCATTTAATATCTAATTTGTCTCGTCTAATTTGTCTTCCTAATTTCTCTAATCCTTTTTGAGCCTCTTGCTACTCTGGGTCTCCACAATCTCGTCTGGCAACAAGCTCCAGCATGTTATTGCTTCCCTCACTTGTGTTTCTACCCTCAACAAAATCCGGGGTTTTTAATATTCATAATATTAAAATAATATTCATAGCAAAGTCTTCTCAGGATTATTAACATTTGCAAAGTTACAACATATATTGCAGTTTCCTCAAAATCTATTTTTCTTTTATTCCCCCGCTATGATGTCAGTATATACTTTTCATTAACATTTAAGGTCCATGGGGATGTGATTCTCCAAATATGAGCTCTTCAGCTCCACTGCTTGTCTTTCATAATTAAGTCCCTAATTCAACATAACACCTAAGCACATCCATCAGCACGTTCTTTGCATGTTTTCTTGAATAATGATGATGCACGCATTTTAGTGCACTGCTGAATTGAGGCCTAGATGAGAAAACTGATCATTTACCTTTTCTCTTTTTTTGGAGTTCTTCAGTGTACATAACAAAACAAGTTTACAACAGGTGCGCAGCTTGTGTTGCAACATGGTCCGATACCACAACTACAGGAAAGCCCATCTGTTAAGTCAATCTTTTTTGTCAAATTGAGGAAAAAGAAAGGAGTCAATGCAGCCAAATACATCCCTTCTTTGCTAGGGAGAGAGCAAGAAAATCATTGTGCTCTTTTAGAACAGAAAACAAAGAAAAAACCTTTATTTCTTTAGAAATTTTTCAGAAGTACCTCTCCACCACGGGGAGCAGAGGATGCCTTGTGTCACTTACCCAAGTTGTCAGTGAAGGTGTTGCTTCAACATCAAGTGATTCATCTGGGAAGGAAAACGTAACAAGTCAGAAATCTTTTCAGAAGGAGTGGAAATGATAGCTGTAACTTTTCATTCTCCTGATTCTATCGCAAGTGCTTCTGTACAATGGAAGGGTGTTTTCAGTAAATACTCTCTAACCTGATTTTTTTTCCTTTTTTTTTTTTTTGTTTTTTTTTGTTTTGTTTTGTTTTAAGAGTGCTTATAGTTTCTAATGTACTAAGGGACAGTTCAGGTAAGAAGAGGCACAAATCATAACAGAAAGGAGGTAAAGGGAAACAGAAAGATGGAAGCCAGTGGGACTTTAACTCCACAGTCATTTCCCAGTGATGATTTCTGAAAGAAACCAGAAAGGGCAATTATTTCCCTTGTTTAAACCCCTCACATCCTTGGAGGGTTCTGATACGTCAGCACAGACTGAAGTGCAAAGAATGGAAATAAAGCAAATACATATTTAATTATGCTGAGTATCTAAACCTGACAGTCCAGACCTGTTCTACTGACAGTGACAAACCATTCATGTAAATAAAGTACCTAAAACGATATGAGTGCAGAAAATTTAGGACCCACTTTAAAAAAAAGACTTTTAACAGTCCATCAATTAAGTGGGCATGACAGATTACCTCAAGCTTGCTGTAATCAATACGTGAATTTACATAGATTTTATGAAATTTCTAACCAGTATTTAAGGCTGAAACTGTCAAAAGCACAGAGGTAAATTATATGCTGCTGGAAGTCAATGGAAATACACATAGTCACAGACTTTTAGAACAAATTGGGCTACAGGAGACCTTTGAAGGTCACATAGTCCAATCTTCTGATCAGATCAGGATCAACTAGATCAGATTGCTGAAGACCTTATCCCCAGGGATGAGAACCCACGGCTTCTTTGGACACTTTTTCTAGTATTTGATTACCTCCTAGTGAAAAGATTTTGCCTTAAATCTAACCAGGCTTTCCCTTGTCCTGCATCCTTTTGGGAAGAGCCTGACTAAACCTTCTCTAAACCCTCCCATTAGGTACCTGAAGATCACGATACTTTCTATTTTTAAGCCTGAGTACTGCAGATGAGCTCATTCAGGTAGAATTTCAGGCAGAACATAGAGAATTAAAATCACAACAAAAAATGTACGACTTTTTTTTTTTTTTTTTAATTGGAAACAGACGTGTCATAAAGCTTTTTTGAAGAAACATGCTTGTTTAATGTCATACTTAAATACGTGCTTGAGCTAGCAGTGTCCTTAACAGCTTTTTGAATGGAGGCCTTGGTTAGTAATTTGAATTTTTAGCCACAGAAATAGTAAGAAGTTAAAGTACTAGATCTGAGTGTTTATTACTTTTAAATGATTGAGTATTTATTTGTTCTTAACCTAGGGAAACAAAAAAAGCAGGTAATAAAAACAGAGCCACCTGAAATATTGCTGGTTTACATTTTCTTACTTGATTTTCCCCATGCAAAGTCAAAAGTGCGTTAAAAAGTAATATTGTGCTGAGCTCACAAATATGCAAACGCCTCTAGATATCTTGTCTCAATAAAGTTTATAGAATGCATTCCCAAAGGTCTGACAACAAAACAGAATAAATCGCAAGGCTCATAAAAAGATAATGCATGCCATTTTTTTGCTTACATAAACACAAACAGATGCAGTGAAAGGCAGGAGTTACTCTGAGAGGCCTTTTCTAGTCAAACTAATTTCTCTTATCATCACATATATTTGCAAGGAATTACCACTAACTAAGGCAAAAATAAATAACATTGTGTGAAGCATGTGGACAGTCTATGATTCTGTGATTTTAAAAATCTTGCATTCTTGCAAGCTCTGTGGTAAATTGTCTTCTCCTTTCTTTTCTCAATTATTCAGATTAGTTGTTAAGGATCATATCCTAGGGGGACCTCACTCTCCAAAAGAAAGGGGAAAAAAAAAAAAAGGTGATAAAAAAATGCCTGATGTTACAGTACAACAGAAAACCCCTAGGAAATTCCATTGCTAATTCATAAAGGGATGAAAATACATAGACTAGAGTTACGTATTCCGAGCATAAATATCCCAGGGAAACCCTGTTCTACATCATAAACTGGGGAAGTTGCTTTGCTTTGCTGTGAGCAGGAGCTTTATTCAAGCCAAGAGAGAAGTCAGGGTTTTCTTTAGAGGAATGATCCCGGACAGAAGTGAATGCAGCAAAAATGTATATAATATTTAACCCTTATTGGCTTACTTACAGAGGTTTGACAAGAGTTGCTAGTATGTGATTATGGTTTAACTGGCTAAGGATCTATACTTTGTAATTATAGACATTTTTTAATGGAAAGAACACCTAAGTAGAGAGTAGAAGCACAGATGTATTTACATAGAAAGGCACACATACACATAGACACGTTTACTTTATATTTTCAACCTGGATAACATCACCTATATGTTCCTATTGCTCTCAGGGTAGCACTTAAAAAATTATGAGTTTGGGGCAGATTCAGGCTGTCAGTAAACCTTGTCCATGGTTAAATTTTTTCTAAACCTTTCGTAGTGGGTCAAGATCCTTTGTATGTATCTGTATCAGTGAAGTACAAAGTAGACACTAACAAAAAGATGAAACTCCTTACACCTAACTGTCCCTCTCAGAAACTAGACATTTAGGTGGCTCCGACAACCTGCTCAACTTTTAGACACCTAAAGTAAAATAAGGGGAATTCAACTTTCATAGGAGCTTCATCATACTTTAATAGCAGGAATCCCTGAAGCAGTGTATGTCACAGAAAGGCAAAAGTGCAAATATATCTGCATTAGCAACGTGAGTAACCTATCAGCAACACGAGTTAAACTGTTAGCAATGTGAGTTGCCAACATTGAAAGTAAAATTAATTTATTGGTAGTGTTGCTGTGGTTGTTTATTAGACTCATTGACAGTATCTTGGGGGTGGAGGCATAGGGAGGGAGAGATGGCTTCTTACACGTGGGTCCTTTTGGATCTGAAATAGCTGCTGAAAACTGAAGGTTTTTAGTTAATTAAATCCATGTCACTTGCAGGAGGAGACGAGCATCACAAGGCATTGTGGTTGTGGAGGTGCTCTAAAACTTCCAAAAAACACGAGTGTGAAAAATCGCTGGAGCTCCCTGATTTAAAATGAATTTTTAAAATCAGTTTTTCTGCTTGGCTACCCTGATCTCCTTATATGACAAGATGACCCACTTAGTGGGTGATGGAAAGGCTGTGGATGTTGTTCACCCGGACTTTAGTAAAGCATTTGACACCATCTCCCACAGCATTCTCCTAGAGAAATTGGCTGCTCAGGGCTTGGATGGGTGTACGCTTTGCTGGGTAAAAAACTGTCTGGATGGCCAAGCCCAAAGGGTTGTGGTGAATGGAGTTAAATCCGGTTAGTGGTCAGTCACCAGTGGTGTTCCCCAGGGCTCAGTACTGGGGCAAGTTCTGCTTAATATCTTTATCAACGATCTGGAAGAGGGGATGGAGTACACCCTCAGTAAGTTTGCAGATGACACAAAGTTGGGTGGGAGTGTTGATGTGCTGGAGGGTGGGAAGGCTCTACAGAGGGATCTGGACAGGCTGGACCTGTGGGTCGAGAGCAACTATATGAGATTCAACAAGGCTCAGTGCCGGGTCCTGCACTTTAGTCACAACAACCCCGTGCAACACTACAGGCTCGGGGAAGAGTGTCTGGAAAGCTGCCCAGCAGAAAAGAAAATGGGGGTGCTGGTCAACAGTCGTCTGAATTTGAGCCAGCAGTGTTCCCAGGTGGCCAAGACGGCCATCCTGGCTTGTATCAGAAACAGCGTGGCCAGCAGGACTGGGGAAGTGATTGTGCCCCTGTACTCAGCACTGGTGAGGCCGCCCCTCAAATCCTGTGTTCAGTTTTGGGCTCCTCACCACAAGAAAGACATTGAGGTGCTGGAGCAGGTCCAGGGAAGGGAAATAAATCTGGTAAAGGGGGAAGAGCACAAGTCTTGTGAGGAGGGGCTGAGGAGGAACTGGAGTTGTTTAGCCTGGAGAAAAGGAGGCTGAAGGGAGACCTTATTGCCCTTCACAACTACCCGAAAGGAGGTTGTAGTGAGGTGGGTGTTGGCTACTTTCCCAAGTAGTAAGTGATAAGACGAGAGGAAATGGCCTCAAATTGCCCCAGGGGAGGTTTAGATTGGATATTAGGAAAAAACTTCTTTACCAAAAGGGTTACCAAGCATTGGATCAGGCTGCCCAAGGAAGTGGTTGAGTCACCATCCCTGGAGGTGCTTAAAAGACATAAAAAGTGTAGATGTGGCCCTTAGGGACATGGTTTAGTGGTGAACTTGGCAGTGTAAGGGTGACAGTTGGACTCTGTGATCTTAAGGATCTTTTCCAACATAAATGATTCTATTCTGTGATTCCATGAAAATAACATCTTCATCTTAGATACAAATATTAACTATGACTCTTCAAGACACACAGAAATCAGAGGAATTGGCTAAGATCATAATGGTTCTGAGGTCATTCTCCAAAGGTCAAACTCATCATCGCATTGCACCTGAACACAGAAACCAAGATGCCTAAGCTGTATTCATTTTCAGATAACCCTCAAAGAGAAATACTGTGAATATAAATATAACATGAAAGCAGTAAAAGACTTCTATTGAGTCTCGCACACCTTAAAAATAAAATTTATCTCCAAATTAAACCAAGAAATTCTGAACTATTGTATCTTTGCTTTTACTTTCTCTTAAGTATGGATACTGCTGATACTAAAACAAAAATATTTTTCCTTGATCTGCATTAACAATTACATAAGTCAAATGTGTATCTTTGCTGTTTCTTCTGATCTCGTTTTTCACTTACTTCTTGATTGGAGATTCTATACCAAGAATGGGTGCAAAATATATAGCCCATTTTTGGTCCATCTGTGACATTATTGAACAGTCTTACATTCACTGAAGGGAAGGAAGGGGAGCACAATGGTGGAAGAAAGAGCAAAGAGAGAAAGAGAAAGCAAAAAAATTCCATTCCATGAATAATTTTGTCTGAGATTAATGTAGGCAGCACTGTCACAACTAGTTATACCTTGAATAAATGTAAATATTTCCTCATCCTTATTTTCCATAGCTTTGCTGCTATTAAGTATGAATTTTCATGACATGAACTATATCACTAGTATTTTAATGTTTACTATGGTATTTGTAGTTGTAGTCATTAAGTCATGAATAGATGAGGTTGGGGGTTTTTTTGTTATTTTGTGGGGCTTTTTCCTAACAATAAACTTCTGAGAAATATCACTATCTCCAAGATACTTTTCAATTTCTTACAGTATGGCTGGGGTGTTATGATTCTTCCATTCACAATGTAATAACTGCTGCGAAAGCAAGGCAATGTCAGCTTATTTTGAAGAGTTCTTGCCTAATAAGAATAAACACTTGTGGACATGCAACTTCCATTATCATCACCAACGTAACAATTGCAATGTAAGGCAGAGTAGCTATAATTTGCATATTATGTGTGAGTTTAAACTTCGTGAAGGTATTTAAAATTGAATTAGAAAAGTAGGAATGAACATTTTGTATGGCAAGTCGAGTTTCTTTCAGCATCTGGATTACAAACAAGGAACAGTATCATTCAATTTTTAAGACCTCAATGTATCATATTATGAACCATGTCTCATACGTCTATATAAATATATGTACGACTTGTGAATATGTGCAGATAGAAAGAGATGACTATTTTTTGTCTCATTTTTATTCCTATCCAGCTATTCAGCAGTGGCAATGGAGCTCATTGAACTCTTTCCACTCACTTTGGTTTTGTGATTTCATGTTCACTAATATTTTTGGCTTGGTCCTATAGCACCTGCGACCCTCATGTGTTCCCCATACAGTCATCAACAAGGTCCAGAAGCCTCTATGTTGGGTGCATTCAGTGGAGTGACTGTGGGCAGAGATATCTAGAAACAATAGAATAAAGCTGTCTGTGTATCCTGATTGAACTGCTTCAACTATCCCATATAGTTGAAGCCCTTCAGCCACACAAATGAGGATATACATATATTCATATAAATGTGCCTGTATCAAAATGACCCCTTCCCTTATTAAAAATGTGAGAACACCAATACAAAGTTCTTCTATAGCTCTACAGCTTGCCTATTGCAGGGGTTGCATCAATGGCTCAAAAATTGCACTCATCAGTGACAAAGTTGTACTCGAACTAATTACATTTAAGTGGAGGGAACAGAGATCAGACTTCTGAGACTTCTGTCTTTGGGTGAGAAACTGAAGTTACTAATTTCTGTTCAGATTGGACTTTTGGGCCATTTAAAATGTACATACAGTTCAAATCCTGAAATTCTGGCTCGCCGGAGATTTTGGCTCCAAAGAATGGATGTCCTCCAAAAAAACTACACGTCTTCCATTTTTAAATTTTAAGTCATGGTACGGCTCTCCGCTGAATGCCTCTTCCTCCTTATACCCAAGTGTGATTGTGTCTGTGGACTAAATTAATAGATGAAGGATGCTGACTTAGTCTGAAAGACAACCCAATTCTTGCAACCCATCTTTAGCGTGTCTATGGTGTGAACGCCTCCTTCAATAAACCACACACCAAGTAGCAACACGTGTTATTATAATGTAATAATCATATAATTACGGAGGAAGGGAAGTCTTTCACCTACCTCTTCAACACTTTATACAACTACAGGAGTCTGGTGCTGGAGTTCTCAACACACTTTCCCCTTGATTGTCCTCATCTCGGGGTTTATCGTCCCTGTCCCTTCCCTGAAGGATACTCAGTCCACAGTTTACAAGGCATGCGTGCATCAGCTAGAGGATGGGAACAACCTGATAGATTGCCTTGCTCTCTGTTACAATTTCCTTTCACTTTCTGGAGTCATATAAATGTAGGACCATGCCTCCCATTGACTGATTACTGGCAGGTTTGATTATATAAATAGCACTCTGCAATTCAACAGAGTTGCAGGCAACAATGAAGGATTTGCTGGAGATATATTCTCCCTTTGCAGTCTCATTTATCAATGTACAGTTTCTCACTTGCCATTTATCATCTGCTTTTCTGTGCTTCCCTCGACATCTGGAGGATTTGTAGTCTGCTAAGTGGAGCAAGGCCTCGTCTTGAATACCTTACCATCCCTGGTCAGGCAACATACACCTGATTTTTCCCCAGTTTAACTTTTCGTTAAATAAACTTGACAGGTTCAATATATCCTCGTTGCAAAGGATATACTTACAGGAATCATAAGCAATAGAGAACAAACTGAAAAGCTACAGCTGAAGGAAAAAGAGTGAGACAGAGAGAAATGCACCTCTAATGCGTGTATGAATTTATAATAACAAGCAGTTGTGATAATTGCATGTCTTTTAACTCAAGAGGGCCATAAAATAATGTGATGGAATATACGCATGAGTGCCAGGTGGGAAGCAGGTCTTCCGTTTTGCAAGTACTTTCAGGATTTAGAGATGTAGGATGGAAAGAAGCTCTTTGCTCTCATTAGTTATGAAAGCAGTTATGCATCCTGGTACATTTGTAAAGTCTACAGCATGTCTAAACATGTCCCTGCCTTACAGATGTTCCAGTGCTGAACAGCTGGGAGGTAAGGAGGAAAGAAAAAAAAAAAAAGAGAGAGAAAAAAAACAAAACAATAAAAAACTTCTTTGGAAGAAATCAAGTTAAGAATTCACCTAAAAATTTGTAGGCACTTTGTTTTGATACTGACCTTTCAAAGTTTCTTTTATTTTCATTTTCAGATGTCAAAACAAAGCATTTTGACAATTGCAAACCACAATATATTTTCTTTAAAATTGAAATGTGGTATTTTTCGCCACCAATCTCTTTTTGTAAATGGTTTCACTTTTGAAGAAAATCATTATTTTCAGGGGTGGGGAGGGAAATAAAAAGATAAAGCATTTCTGGATGATGATGATATTCTGCATCAGTAAAGCACATGCCCAGGCAAATGGGGGCTGTATATCCAGTTCTAGAAACCAAAAGGTTTGGCCCCTAGGTGAGTAATAACCTTTTGAGCTTTACCTGGTTGCCCAACCAAATTGCAACAGGAACCTTAAGCAAGAATGGTAAATATGACTGAGCTGGGATCTGGCCTGCCCTGTGTCCATTACCTGGGCTAGCCAAATCCCTGACCTGGCCACCAGGTGGAGGAATTATACAAAAGAATGTGTTTTCCCTTTGCAATAGCTATTGTGTGCATTGACATTTATCTGAACAGTTTTTTGCATTCCTAGTCAGCATACTACAAATTTGCAAAGGTCTCATAGCTTGTCTTGAAATGCATCATCACATAGAAGATATCTGACACTCGGTTGAAGGGTTGGGATGAGAGTTAGGAGAAATCAGTTCACTTTGTGATTGTTATAGACTTGTGTGATCTTGGGGGAACATCTTTGGACAGTTTCACAGAAGATCTTCCTGTGTTGTTGATGCTGCATCTGAGCAGCACGCTCAGCTCAGCAGGACTTTCACAGGATCAAGTTCATTTTGCTAAACCTCACCGAGGAATGAGCTGACAACCTTCTAGGCAGTGTGGTGCTCTTTTATCAAAGGTCCTTCTCTGTTCTGCTTCTCCATCCTTTTTAAGATGATTGTCACTAAGGTTTTCAGACACTCCATCTATTTATCCTTCAAGCACATCCCCATTCTGTACGTCTATGCCCCAAAAATCTCACGTACAATCAACACAGGACTGTAGTCACACCAAGCTCATGGACGGAGCATAGGTATTATTGAGTTTTCTTCAGTTGACAAGTTTTAGATAAAGTAACTGCTTAGCCTCTTAGTTTCTTTCTTCTTCCAATTTCTCAATAAAAGTCAAAATAAGTAATATTTTGAGATCTCTGTCTATCACTCAGTCTCTCTATTTAGGGTTTTGTGATGTTACCTGCCATAGTAGTGTTTGATCTCATTACACACCAAATCAATTAACAAAAACCAGGGTCCCAGTGGACTGTGAAGAAGAACAACGTGACAGAGCAGTTTCTTAAATAGTGTCACTTACGACAACTACACGCAAGCTGATAAAAATGTGAAGGTTTTCCCCAGATGATGCATCCAAGATTTCCACCTCCCCAAAATAAAATCCCATTACCATCTCTTCTGAGAGTTCATACGCCTTCTCAATGTATGCATTATGATGAAAATTATATGTATTTAAAAGCACATGCAAATTATTTCAAAATCTTCTAGTGAGGCAGAGGCACTCAATTAAAAAGCAGGAAAAAAAAGTTATAGCAGAAAAAACCCAGCAACGGTTAAGGTCAAAGACTTTCTTGCCTCCATAATAGCACTTAACACATTTTTCAATCTCTTCAATGGAGTTTTTATCAATGGACGGTGGATTAGTCTCAAAGCAGCTGGCAAGGTTGTCTTGGAAATATCGCCATTCATGGGTTCTGATAAGAAAATTAGCAAAGGGCAAATAAAATAAACACAGATAGTTTTAGTGGAAAGCTTTCTGTGAGCTGCTTCTGTCTTTCTTAATCAACTAAGAATAGGCTGTGATTACAGTAATCATTATGCAATTAATCACTATAATTACTTTTTATTGGAATAATAGTTTAAAAAGCAACTAACATATTTTCTCTTCTTGCTTGACTGGAAGACGTTAAGTGCTTGTCAAGAAGTTACTAAAATTATGTCTTTGTGATTTATTTTTCTTTTTTGGCATCTTATTATGTGAGGGGTTTTTAATGTAAAAGTAACAGTGCAAGTTTATGCACGTCATGTACACAGACAATATTCACACAATGCAGGGGCTGTGCAGTTCTCCAGCAGTAATAAGATGATGCTATTTTTGTGTACTTGGCATGTCACACGTTTCTATATGGCGTGTACTTACATGTAGGTACATACAGTACAGTCATGATTATAGGTGTGTTTGCATCAATGAAAAACCCAACAAGTTAACAATTTAAAAGCATTTCTTATTGTGAAATTGAAGTTTTATCCTTCCTGGACTTTTGTTTTGTTTTGTTTTGTTTGTTTGGTTTTTTTGTTTTTTGTTTTGTGGGGTTTTTTTGGTTTTTTTTTTTTTTTTTTTTTGGTGAGTTTAGGCTGTGATTAGCTCTCAGCATCTGGAGGCTGGGCTATGTCTTTATAGCTTCTCCTAAGCTCTACTGGGGGACTCAGTCCCTGCAATTACTTCTTACCTTAAATTTCAATGTCATGAAGACTAGGAAAGATAAGAGTTTGCTTCAGTTAGGAACATTCTATGCCTATACCTCTATTTCCATATGGAGACTCCGGTGAGAGGTGTACAGGTTGGGTTGGGCTGACATTTGGTGTTCCTCCTTCACTCCACCTCTTCTCCCTCTGCAACTGCTCACAGTCCTGAAGGCACTATCTCCTACTCTTTGTGCCATGCCAGCCTCTAATCCCCATAAGTCTCCCAGAGAGGCATCCATCTAATCCAGTCCATCAGCCTTCCTGCCTTACACAGCCTAGTCCTAGACACAGCTGTGAGTCCTAGCTCACAGCCCAGGATGCTTTTACTATTTAAAAAGTGTTTAATGTGATCTTTCTCACAGAGTCTTTGCATGGCTGTGAAAAGTTACAATCCTTTTCTGTTTAGTTACACTGCTATTTCATACCACCTTTACTGTTAACATGAAGAAAAAAATAATAATGTATAGTCCCAGACAACTATGTGCACACCAAGGGGAATGTTTTGCTTCGTATAACTCTATGAAACACAGTCAGGACAGTATGGTATATACATGGAGCTGTATAATTAAGGAAGAAAATTTTTTCAAGTAGGCATCCACCATCAGTGCATGGCTGAATCCACCGATAAATAATTTAAAACTAGACCTGTCTAGACAATGTCAAAGTTTCCAAAGTGCTGAAGCATTCCCATAAGTCATTTTGTGTTTCTTTGAACATGATCCCTAGAGCCCCAACTCCTGGATCACGTACTGCCTGATCAGGGCAGTCAAGCAAGCCGTCAGTGCTAGGGCTTGAGCACACACGTGCCTCTGCATGATCACAATCAGTGCATGACGAAAAACTCCAAATCTGTGTTTAATCTTAGCTTTTTAGTATACATTCAACAGTTCAGGCAAGAGTTGGTACACTAGATTTAACAGACCCCTACACATCTGCAAGTTCGTATCCCAGTATACATCTGTACAGCTATACATACCTATATATCTCAGAAAATTCCAAACACAGATTCTAGCCAATGATTTTAAAATAGAGAATTAAAAAAATGTACAAAGTATTTTACCCTGACACTTTCTTATAGAAAAGTTATTCTGAAATATTCGTGCAGAGCATGGATTTAGTTGCTGTGAAGTTGCACTATTTAAAAGCGCTTTCCCTCCACCCACATTTTTAGAGATGGATCAGCCTGTTTCTCCCCAGCCAGGGAGTAAAAATGGTTTAAAATAGCACCCTCTGGTTCCTCCCTGATGTTGGACTCTGTTGGATCTAGTACTAACAGGTGAACACAGTGAAGTGACTGTTAAATAGCAATTCCTCCCCATGCTCCCACCTTTCCAAAGGCATCCTGATTGGCAACCCAGGAAAAATGCTCTGAAATAGTGTTTCCTGCCAAGGTGGGACCCTGCTGGTACATTTCAAACAAGGAATGAACCGATGTAGCTCCAGTTTACCCTGCAATACATTTTTACAGGTGATTTCTGGAACATTTGGACAGTTAGGTGAATTAAACTTGGAGTGAAGCCACTCATGCAGACACAGACACGCTCTTACAGAACATTTTTATTAGGACAGATTAACATTTTTTGACCTCTGGAAAAATTCTGGCTCTCCTAATGGGAATATAAATGCTTTGTCTACATTGGGGTTTTAATATGTTTTAATAGCAGAACTTTTCTCCATGGATGTCTGTGACACAGTCATGTAAGAGCTCTGAGTAAAGACGTGGATGGGACCCTGGGCAGGCTGCTCTAGTGGTTGGCAACCCTGCCCACAGCAGGGGGGTTGAAACTAGATGATCTTTAAGGTCCTTTTCAACCCAGACCATTCTGTGATTCTATGTCAATAACATTGGGAGGTTTTTTTTTCATTTGTTAAGAAATTGTTTTGGGGAATCCTTTTGCAATGTTCATCACTGACGTTTTGGAAGTGGTAGGTTGCTTTGATGAGCGAAGAGAAATTCAGGAATTTCATATCTGGTTGATGATATTTTGAGGCTATTTTGAACCATTTTTAAAAGCCTGTTAGTTTTCTTTTAAGATAAATGTAACATCTTTTTTTTTTAAATTCCAATATAAATATTTCTGAAATAGCTACCTTTTTATCACCTGTATCTATTCATAAAGTATTTAATGAATTCACAAATAATTTAAATAGCCCCAAAACTAATCTTTTAAATAATATTTTTGGCAAAACATGTGGGCCAGTTTTAGCCAAGTATGATGACTAATTTACCGCTTTAGGCTTGAAGTTGTTTCCTAAGCAGCTGCAAGGAGAGACAGTTCCAGGAATGTTTGACAAGTAAAAAGAAAATGTATCATCTCCATTTTGGTTTTTTCCTGTTATGATACTGACTTCTAAAATCAGTTGTGTATGTAGAGGGACATTTTTCATAGTTCCTGATATCAGTTTCGTTAACTTACCATATGTAATTTATCTTAAAAAATTAAAAAATAATAAAAAAATAAGGCCTTTAGGAAGTTTAGGTCAGCTCAAATTGTCACTAGACTTGTTCAAGTTTTGTATGACATTATTTGTCCGAGTTTTGCAAGTTGTAGCAGGGAAGCATTATATCTCCACGTTACTTTTACTATAACATATTTTGGGTGACCTGAGTAAAGTACTATGTGTTGGTTTCACTAAAACCAACTGAGGAAATTCTTCTTGACTACCCTAGCAACAGAATTTTTGATGCAAAGTTTTTTTGGGATGTGTCAGCACTGTCGCACCCCTCATGTTGCATAACTCAGATCTGCCCAGTTTGGTGGATTATCAGCCCCTTGCCCCCTTGCTTGCTGCCCACTGCTGGCCATCTGTACCCTTGCAAAAGCTCACATGGAAAATAAATGGGCTCATTCTGCAGTGGTGGGAAGAGACTTATTTTCAGAGCAAACCATGGGATGGTCATCCCTATTGTACCCCGTTAGAGAAGCCTTTTGTCACCCAGCGCCCCTCACTGAAGGTAGAAGCTGTTGTTGGGGTGAATGAGGAGTCCAAGACTACATTTTCCATTGAAGAATACAGCTGATGTGCCCAGCCAGCAGGAAAGTGCCAGTTCTGGTTTTGTCTCTGTTTTACGTTTCACAAGAGCAAGGACCTGAGATTTACCACTGCAGTGCTATAAAATTCAGGAATTTATCTTCATTGTGACAATGGAAGAATGTATTTTGGTTTGAGTCACGAAGGCAAACACCTGTTAACTTTGGGGTTTGGCTTTGAACCAGTGACAAACCTCATAATACTCTAAGTCAAAAAGCATCCAGCTCCACCTGGTTTGGACATAAAATCCAGAAGCTTGTCTCAGGTTAAGCTGAAACAGAGGCCCAGATTTAACTGAAATATTTGCAGAGATTTTTTTTCCCTTTTAGTGAGTTTGGGTTGTTCCGTAATGGAACCCAGTCCCATGATGTTTGCATGGCTTCTGGCTGCCTTGACGGATTTTTTCAAAAGTGAAGTAATAATACTTTTCTGATATCCAATATATTTTTTAATATTTTAATAGTTCTCTGTCTCTCTCTCTTTTTTTTTTTTTTTTTTTTTTTTTTAATTTTTGCACCCCCGGTTGGGTCTTGCAATGAACCAAAGTAAACCAAGTCCTTTAATTTTTTTTTTTTTTTTTTTTAATTTATGACAGCCGTGTTAGGTCTTGCAATGAACCAAAGTAAACCAAGTCCTTTAAAAATGCTCTGGGGTATGGTTCAGTCATTATGAGATGGTATTTAGGAACAGAATTAGCATGTCTGGGAACTACAGACACAAGTCTCTGCACGTCAACAAGATAAGAGGAAAGATGTCATATTGCCTTTGGCTGCAACTTCTTACACAAATATGCACCCTGCATTTTTGAAGGTTTTCTGTAGCATTCTCTTTCTGTTCAGTTGGCACCTGCTGATGAAAGGAATCTCTGAGCGATGGTCTCAGATTTCCTTAGATCAGAACAAAACTGACACTCAGTCTTTCAGACTAGGGCAGAGAGAAAAAAAGAGTTTTTCTGCAAAGCTGAGCCACACAGAAGGATGACTTCAACAAAAAGAAACAGGGAAAATAGAGGAAAATTAGGAAGTTCTGAGCATGGCCTGTTTGCAGTGCTGTAAAGTCACTAAAACCTTGAAGGTACCTCAAATATTTGATATTCATGCCACTATATCAAAAGGTTCAGACCGCCATTAGGTATTAAAATTTGTCATTTTAAATTGCTTTTTTGTCAGCACTAGCAATATAGATATTGAAATTTCCTCAGAAAGTGCTTATCTCATCAAGAGTAAAATTATAGTATATGAAATACTAATTACAGTATTATGAAGAAAGGTGAACTTTCCGGTGACATTTTATCTATTAGTTGAATACTAATGTTCTTCTTTCTTAAAGCAGTAGAAACCACACATAGTGTGTCATTGGTTCACCAAATCTCTTTTACATATACGTATATAAAAAACTATTTTTTAAACCTTCTTAAGAATCCATTCCACAGAAGCAGCTGAGTTTTGATCACACTGGAATCAGAGTTCAACAGTACGCACTGAGAAATTCTTCATCATTTCTAACCAGTAGGATAATGCAAGAAACTCATCCTAGAGCTATGTGGTTCCATGTTTCTGAAAAATCAGGTAGTGTTTCATTTTGAAAGACACATCATGAAGTTCTCTTAGAATAGAGCAGGGAATTATTTTTATTATTTTTGGTGTGGTTTACTCCTATTATCATGGAATGAATTGATATAGATGATACTCAAACTTGTTTTAATCTTTGGTAAGATCAGAGATAATCCTCCTTTGAAACATTATTAACTTTGGTTGACATCTTCTTTTAAATATTTGGCTTCTTTTCTGTGTGTTCAAACAAAATCAGTTAACAGGAAAGCTGCACAATCTCCACTTTCAGAAGATTTTCTGATTTCTTTAGTGCATTTTTTGTTTGCTCTGTGTTTGTTCTTGCAGTACTCTCAATACTGTCAAAGGCAGTCAGTCTGATCTCACGAAATATCATACTGGGACTATAAAATATTAAATAAGTTTGTATAAGTTTTGGCTATCAAATGAAAGCCATTTCATTCTCTCTCAGCTGTGCATAGTTCAGCTGTGATCTCCTTTGGCCAGGCTGAAAATAATTTTTTTTTTAAAGTCTCAATAAATATTTTATCTGACAAATTTATCTTCTCTTTCTATTCATATAATGGAATTCTCCAACAGATGAGTTTACTCACAGATTTTTCTTTCACGTGTAGCTAGGGTTTTTTCCTCTCTATTTGATGCCTCAAATATCCAGTGTTCACTGTGTTAAACTCCAACTAGACGCTTAGCAGGGGTTTACTGAATCAGTCACAGGATTTTGCTTTTGTGGTTGACAGCAAAAAGGTGACAGCAAAAAATCTATTCAACCATAAATACATTTACATGAGTGTTTATCACTATGGTTCCACGTACGATTTAAACATTCATTTTTGGTAAGTGACCTTTTATCCTAAGTGCAGTGCAAACAGAAATATGCAGACAGAAAAAAAAAACAAAAAAAAAAAAAAACAAAAAAAAAAAACCAGAATCAATGCATTGGAAAATCACATTTCTTCACATCCAGAATCTTTTCTTCTCTTGCACAAATTATTCTGACATTTGTGAAAAGTTTTGAGTCTCTGTTTTTTGATGCTCTCTACTCTCCAACACTGTCGTCTGTGTTCAGCCATTCCTGGAGGTGAGTGGACAATTATTTTGAGTACAGATCCCTCACTTGTGGAATTTATTTTATTGCATATCCCATGAATGTTAACGAGTTCTGTTGTTTCTGGTCATGACAGAGCTCTTCAATGTAGCTTTCAGCTGGGCCAATGGATCTACTGCCAAGGGTTTTAGTGACACACAGAGTTGGAATAAGAATCCATTAATTGATCGGAGTTTTTGTCAGTGAGTAAAGAGAGTAAAAAGATTTATTTTAATGGCTATAATAGGGGGTGCTTGCCTTTAACTTTTTATTTACTTGTTTTTAAACTATGGCCAAATCTGTATGAGTAAAAAAAAAGTGAGAAACACTGACAAAAGCCAATTTAGAGGTCTTGTTCTTGCAAACCTGATATGTTACGTTCATACCAACTTCACTGGGTGGGCTGCGCCTGCCGCAGCTGCAAGCCTCAACCCGCAGATAAATCGGACACCGTAAATTCCTTCTTTAAGAGGGAAGAATAGGAATCGTGTGCTGTGTGAAGGAGCTGAGAGCTGCTAATCACCATTCCACAGTAGTTCATCTCCACTTTTAGCACCTGTTATGTAAAATGGGGATACACTTCACTAAAAGACAAGTTTTATTGACAGAAGTGGGAGAATGAAAGAGTGAAGATCAGGAACCCATCGTCTTCCTAGGGTTTGCTCACACCATCATCTTCCGAGTCACTACACCGGCTTTATGATCATTATTAGCTCCCTCTGCTCGATGTCAGGCAGGTGGAGCAGGTTCTTGTGCTGCAGGAGAGCCTTCTGCTAAATACAGAACCACTTCTAATAGCTCTGTAAATCAAATGCACCAAGATAATGGTTTTTATCTACAGATCTGAAGGTTGTTTATGGCAGGTGAACTACTCAAAAAGACACATCATCTTATTTCTCAAAGTAACCTATAGCCAGTGGTTAAATCCTAAGGAGGAATTTTCCCCAGAATGCATTTGCTGTAAAGAAATTGTTATCTTGAACAATAAATACAGACCTTGAATTCTTCACCAGTTAAGCAGAGTGTGTCCAGGGAAGATATGTGGCAAAGGAATAAGGCATATTCTCTGTTGTTGTAATGAATGATCATTTTGTATACACATACGTAAAAAAGCAATATTATTGACGCTTAAACGCATGCCTTTCTGCTGAAATTTGAACCTGCAGACAACACAGTAGGTAATGTTTTCATACATCAGATAGGCATTTATCTGGATATTGAACATGGTACTATTACACAATTTGTCTTATGGTGACTTTGAATTGTGTCCGTCTGCATGTACTTAAAATGAAACAGGGTCAATTGATTAAGTGGAAGAGAGATTGATTTTTAGACAAAAGTGTGAAGACAATAAGCGATTTGACTTTCAAGAATTTCCACCTCAAATGTGCTTGGCACACCCAGCATCCACAGAGCTTCAATAAACCTGTACATGTTTTAAGGTTAAACCATTCTATGACTATTAGTTGTAAAAATGAGTTTTTCTTCAGTCATGATTTTTTTTCCTTCATTTACCCTGTTTCTCTGCCTGACTGGATGTCTCTGGTCTGTGGGATCTCAGTGTAGAGTTTGGAGGGTTTAGTATTATTCAAGACAAGATTTTCCTTCCAAAAACATTCCTTAAGAGTGGAGTTTCCTATTGAGCAAAAAAGTGATCCTTTTTCTGTTTGGCTTCCTTTCCTACTCAACACATGGAGTAGTTTGAAAAATGCTGTTTTCTTTACTCTGTTAATAACCTTTGGAAAAAAAAATCAAAACCAAATGTAAAACTACCAAAATGCTATTTTGTATAAAAGTTTATCTGCAGAAGTAAAACAAGAACCAATGTTTTTAGACATCATATTACCTGATAATCCTTCCTCCTTATCTGCTAACATTACCTCCAAGCTGTCTTATTTTTTTTTTTTACAATGAAAATTTAGGTCCCGACATTGTGAAATTCATGGGTTTTTTCCCTTAGAGATGTTGAATCTTTTCCTTTTATCAAAAACTTTTTTAACAGACAGGTACACTAAGAAACATAATTTTGTGAATATATATAGTAAGACTTATTCTGCATAGCACTCTGGAAGCACATGTGAGAAGCTGGGAAAAATAAAAAGCGTGTGCAGCTGCAATTGTTTGCAGTTTGTGTTAAGAATACACATGTATTATGATAGTATATGGAAGAGAGAGCTCCTACTAAAAGAGAGCTCCTATTATCTGCCCTGTGTAAGAACATAACAAAAGAGAATTCCCTACTCCAAAAAGTGTAAAGAGAATAGAATTGAGAAGTATAAAGGAAAAAGTAAGTAGAGAAGTTGGACAAATCTTCCAAATGTTCAGGTTGTATTTTGGATACTAAGCTGTGAATAAATGACCAGGACTTAAAAAAAAATTTAAAAAAAAATCAGTATTATCAGTGTTGTACAAGATTGTGTATAAGTGCTTTGATCCTCAGAGAGCAAACATTAAGGGTAATAGGAGAGCGCTTTCTCTCCGAGTCTCTGAACAGAGTCACGTTTACTAAAGGGTAATTCTCTGGGGAATTAGAAAGCAATTTGGCGTCAAGTTTCCCGAAATAAGGATTGTGTCATCTGGCTGCATTTTTTCAAAGCCTGAGGTGTGTTTGTGTGCAGAACACTTAAGATATGCCCAGACCACACTGCTGACCTCACTGTGCTTAAAGCCACCATCCAAAGCACACACGGGCTGGAAAAAGTGTGAAAAGCAGGGAAAAGCACCACTTTGATAGATTGCACTTCACTGTGTAAAAAACATGCTACAACGTGCATTGCACATTGAGGACAACACCTGCCACAGCAGCTAACGCCATGCTCCTGCAGCTGGGTGCCAGTCTGTGCTCTCCAGGAGTGATTCCTCACCCAGAGCTGTATTAGAAAAAAATACTTGCAAGAGGGTGAATGAGATGTTCACCTCAGCAAAGAAATAAAAAAGAGAGAGATCCTAGCGGGATGACTCTTCAACAGATGATTTACCAAAAAAAATAAAAAAAAAAAAATGCCATGAAGTCACAAAACACAACAGAGTCCTGGAATAACGGTGGACTGTGCAGGAATCAGGAAGCTAAGCGTGTGATTTTTTTTTTTTTTTTTTTTTTTAGCTCTGAATGAGCAATTTAAGTGTGAGATTAACTCTAAGTATGCAGTCCCATTTACCTCAGTGGGAGAATTTATATGCTTAAATTTAAGCATATGCTAAATATCTTGTACAATTGGGACCCATTTACATCTTTAAGTAAGAGAAGCAGCATGGGTGATGGAGTAAGTGATTTCTGGAGCACAGGCAGGTATATACATAAAATTAAAATATGAAGAACTGTATTGGGGTTGTGTGGCAATGTTTGGGTATTGGAGGGGATTACAGGGCTGGCTTTTGTGAGAAGCTGCTAGAAGCTTCCCCCGTGTCTGATAGAGCTAATGCCAGCTGGCTCCAAGGTGGACCCACCACTGGCCAAGTCTGAGCCCATCAGTGATGGTGGTAGCACCTCTGGGATAATGTATTTAAGAAAGGGAAAAAGTAGCTGCACAACACCAACTGCAGCTGGAGAGAGGAGTGAGAATATGTGAGAGACACAGCTCTGCAGACACCAAGGTCAGTGAGGAAGGAGGGGGAGAGGGTGCTCCAGGCACCAGAGCAGAGATTCCCCTGCAGCCAATGGTGCAGCTGTGCCACTGCAGCCATGGAGGCGAAGGGGGGGGAGTGGAGCAGATCTCCACCTGCAGCCATGGAGGTAACAATGGAGCAGATCTCCACCTGCAGCCATGGAGGTCCCCACAACAGAGGAGGTGGATGCCCAAAGGAGGCTGTGACTCCATGTGAAGCTCATGGCAGGACCTGTGGCCCCGTGGCCAGGAGCCCAGGCTGGAGCAGGTTTGCTGGCAGGACTTGTGACCCCACAGGGGACCCACACTGGAGCAGTCTGTGCCTGAAGGACTGCACCCTGTGGGAAGGACCCACTCTGGAGATGTTAATGAAGAACTGCAGCCCATGGGAATGACTCACATTAGAGAAGTTTGTGGAGGACTGTCTCCCACGAGAGGGACCCCACACTGGTGGGAGGGACCCCACGCTGGAGCAGGGGCAGAGTGTGAGGAGTCCTGCCTTGAGGAGGAAGGAGCAGCAGAGACAATGTGTGATGGACTGACCTCAACCCGTATTCCCCATCCCTCTGCGCTGCTAGGAGGGAGGAGGTAGAGAAATTGGGAGTGAAGTTGAGCCCAGGAAGAAGTGAGGGGTGGGGGGAAGGTGTTTTTAAGATTTCATTTTGTTTCTCATTATCCTACTCTGATTTGATTGGTAATAAATTAAGTTAATTTCCCCAAGCTGAATCTCTTTTGCCTATTACACTAATTGGTGAGTGATCTCTCCCTGTCCTTATCTTGACCCACAAGCCTTTCGATGTATTTTCTCTCCCCTATCCAGCTGAGGAGGGGAGTGATAGAGCTTTGGTGGGGACCTGGCATCCAGACAGGGTCAACTCACCCCACAAACAAACAACTAAGTAGCATATTAGAGTGGTAAGTGTCTGGCTGTAAATTGTTAGCAAACTCAAGCCATTAACATGAAGCCACATGTTTCCAAAAAAGCAGAGTTACTGTTAATGCCTGCCATAAACATCTCTAATTATCAACAGACATAAATGCCCCCAATATTAAAAAAAAAATACAAAATGAGTACTTGGCTATGCATGTGTAATTTTCTCATGTCTTACTCTTAGCAGAGATTTGTTTCTTTTCATTCCTGCACAGCAGGCTTGTGTGGGGGTGTCAGAGTTCAGGGATGGTGGGAGGGAAAAAGAACTGAGATGAGGAAACAGTATTGTGTTGCTGCCCATGCTCCCCTTGCACAGCGCCCTTTATGGCCCCATACCCTGGCAATAACTGACGAATGACAGGTAGAGACAAAATAGTCTGTGAGGCTAAGACAGCAGGGGAACAACAAGGTTTATAACATTAACACGAGACATAGCAAAGCACCTACTCCAATGGTTTATAGAATCTTCCATGTGCCTCTGATCTTACTCATCCTACATTTCAAAACACAAAAAAAAAAAAACCACTGCAAGACCCCTGACAGTGCAAGAAAGTATACTGTTGCCCATCTTTCTGAGACAGACCAATATTTTCAAGTAGCTTGTGATTTTTATCCTCTGGAAACACCAGAAGGGCTTGCTTCATCCAGATGCGTTTTCAAAAATTAGTTATCGCTCTGGCCTCTTTGGGCAGCTGAAAAGGAGCCAGTGGCCATTTCCACTAGTCAAACACTTCCCAGTCATTTGCTCCCAAATAAACCTGAGTTGCAAAGGTTTGAAGTCATCCCTTCCAAAATGAAGTACCGAATGAGCAGTCTGTGCTAAGATGAGATGGAGGCACAAGGCAGCAGCTCTCAGCAAGGACCAAATCTATCAGCATGCATTCCTCCTGCAGTAAATTTGGCACAGATTCATATATTTATGAACAAACAGGCTCATGCCTGCAGTTAATTGGAGAAGCTGAGCATAAGTGAGGTTTTGTGGACACATATGCAGTTCATTGTCTGTGTGTAGATTTTCAGTTGTAATTTAATAGACTTTTTGTGAATATTTGGCCTATCAGCTTTGAAAACTAACTTTTGATTTAGGTTTGCATTGCTCATATATAATGCTGTTGTTTCTTTTTTCCACTACTTCAAGGAAATTCCACTGATAAAATTTGTGTTCATAAGTAAGTTCTGTGTCTTAAGGCACTGGAAGGAAAATTAAGTACATGGTGGGACACTTACCTATACATAATCACTGCAGGTACATTTTTTCCAATTTTTCCTCTTTTCTTGAATTCTCACAGCACAATCATTTCTCTGTGTACAAGAACACAGTTGGGCACAGTAACCAGGAATGATAATACCGAATGTATAGTTTTTGTGAGTATATTTTTTTATCTCTGCATGCCACAAGTATTTATGTGATGAAACCACTCATGAATGCACATACAGAATTGTGTTTACTTCTTTGTGAAATACATGACATTTTGTAACTGGAGATCAAGTTTTATCCCATGTTTACTTACAAGCAAAAACAGGGCAGAAAGAAAAAAAAAAAAAAGGAAAAATATGTCAGATAAATAACAATTCCTTTTCTTCTAGATATGGGAGTATTAGGAATTTCTTTAAAGGCTGTCTCATTGACCGAACAAAGAGCATAGACGGACATATAAAAAATAAAAACAGTTGCAAAAAAAAAACCCTTTCTTAATCTACAGCTTTTATGTTATGTTCATCACCATGGCATGAGAGTGCCAAGTCTGCATGTATTCTCAGTGAAGGCACAAATAGGTAGTGTAAGCAATATCCTGTAGCAAAACTGTTCTCCTCAAACTACTGCCTGAGCGACTGTAAAAAATATGCCCTTGTGTATTCTAGGGAGTAATAGAAGTGCCAGAATCAATTATCTCTGAGAGCTCTCAGGCAGTAGGAACAGACATGTCTGACAAAGCAAGGTGTGCTTGCCACACAGTTAGTTGGGTCTAAGAGACGTAGCCCAGACAGCAGCTCCCTCCATTATTGCAGGATCCACTTCTCCTCTGGTCCTTTAAGGGACAACCCCATTACCAGAGCTGAAGAACCAGAGGTTACATGCCCAGATTGGGTATTCTATATTTACTGGGCAAGTTAGGAGCCTCTTCGGTCATTTTTATTTATAAATGTCACCCAGAAATGTTAAAATAATTTTTAGTGTGTAGGGTGCCTTCAACTCCTGCTGGCTTTCCTGAACAGAGATCTCCATCAGCAGCCCCTCAACGAGTCAGCCACATATGGTACCCAAGACCCTTAAATATTTCTAGCCTAAGTCGTATGCTCCTATGCTCCACAGGAATAGCTTATGAGGAAAAGAAAGAAAGAAAGAAAGAAAGAGACAATTTTTATACAAACAGTTGTTGCGTTTTGTGGGTTTTTTTAAATATAAACTCCCTTATTAAAGCAGCCTCATAATGTAACAAAAATAAAATTAAATAATAGAAGGAGAAAAATATATATTTACAGTTACATAAATAGACTATTAAGGTATCTCATCAAGCTTAAATCTCTTGCCCTTCTCCTTGTTTTATTAGTTGATGATCAAATAAAATGAATTTGCCTCGTGACTCAGAAGAATACTCCGATCTGACAAATTAACAGCTAAATTGTTTTGGTGCGGTATTTGAGTGGTTCTCAAGAGGACCATTAGTCACTGATAAGCTTGCTCAAGAAAAATTACAAACCCTCTTGTCAATCATTTGGCCAACAGTGAAGCACCAAGGAAAACAATCACTCTTTGGACATCCCAGCACAGCTTTGGCGGTGGAGTGGGTGTTTTTGTTTTGCTGTAGTACCTGATCCACCCCAGACTTGATGCAGAAATGTGCGTAAGCACTCACATCAGTGGAACTAATCCTGTGCTGAAATTTTGGCATCTAGGTGTTTCACAGAACTAGGGCTTCCAACAGGGTAGGGAAACCTTTTAATTTCTGTTGGAATCCTATGGAATCAAAACTTGCCAACAAAAATGCAGCTTGAGGATGCGTTTACACACATAAAAAGAATAAAAAAATTAAAAAAAAAAAAAAAGAAAAGTTTGCCCTACATCAAGTACCAAACTCTGTAAGCAACCATTGTATGGCACACAAGCACAGCACAGATCACTCTTATACTTATCGTCTTTCTCTTATGCTGTAGACTTGCAATACAGAGTTGATGCACCAAAACTCACTGAAGAGGAGATTAAAGCAAATGGAAATAGCATTAAGTCTAGATCAAACAACAGCTGCTTTTATTAAGATTTTTTTTTTTTTTTTTTTTTTGCACAGTAATATGGGCAGGGAATAGGTCATTCGGGATGCTGGTGACTTGTGTTCACTACCTTTCTGAGATGGAAGGAATTCACACCAAAAACCTCAATTTCAGGTCCCTTTTGTGGTCAGCTGGAGTTAGGTGGGAAGTCTGCTTCATTCCTAAAAAACTGGACCTTAGTGAATCACAAATGCAAAGCCCTGGAGCCAGAACCGCAATCAGTCAGGAGACAAGGAAGGCACAGTTTTATCCTGTTGGGATACTTTATCAGTGCCACTCTACATGAGAGTAAAGAGGCTGCTTGGGTGTTGAGAGGGTATTGAAAAGAGCCCCACTGAAGGCCTGACATTATTAACGGTCTCCAGGTTACAGAGGTGGTAGCCAAGATAAATTAGTCTCATTACATGCTTAAATTTCCACAATGACTCAAGTTGAAGTTGTAATATCAAGTTATGCAGTAGCTAAACAAAGTTCCAGACAGAAGCTGATTTCTATTCTGTATTACAAAAAAAACAAAAAGGCTTTATCTATGTTATGGCAGGCGAGATTTGAAAAAAAAAATAAATATGGCAATGATTAACTGCTGAATTTGACAGCCAAAGATCTTATGTATCTGAAGTAACCTTCCAAGAGACCTGGACTTAAACTAGCCTTAGAATTACATTACAAATTAGAGAAAGACAGTGTTTTGATAACTACTACAGTATTCTCCTGTTACTATTATTGTTTATATAATGGTAAATTACTGAACTGCACCAAGATTACGGCTCTGCAATGCCAGATACTTTATGTGTATAAGGTTGTATGCACTACTGTATCATCAAACACAAAATTTGAAACTGTAATTTGGCTAAACAGGATTGGAAGATCAACAGGCTCAGTGCTTAAAGAAACCTAAATCTGACTGTGTAATGCCATCCTAGTATTTCAGCTATAGATAAAAGCCTTGTACAAATAAACCCATATCTAACATGTTTTGCATTTGTGTGAATCGTCTACAGCCCCTTTCGGGCTCCTTAACATCTTTTCTGACTTTCTATCAATTTTGTCAGAAGATCTGATTGGCAATTATTCTTTGTTGATGTATATTGTTTGCTTCAGAAGTCTCTTAAGGGAAATGGTGACATTACGTGTACAGTGGACTAGTTGCTGCTGGATATATTGTATACACTATACAGACATTACAGAGTCAGTGTACAAAATGGCTTGGCACAAAGTGACACATCTTAGACTCACTAAATTCCTGTGCTTTTGGAAACCAGAAATGCAGACAGATATGCAAGCCACTTTAATGTGTTGTTTTGTTGGTTTTTTTTTTTTTTTTCCTGAGATTGGCAGTCAGAAAAGAGTATTATGTGCAAAACAATCAATTTTAAATATTAGGCAGACATATTTGTCCCTTCTTTTTTTAATGGTAGTATTTATACTGATGACTTATATCTAAAGCTATAAGTTATTTAAAGTTTTATTTTTAAAAAGCAGCTCATGTCTCTTATTTTCTTTGGAAGTTAAGCACGTGCTTAAGTGCTTTATGACTCTTCTTGATCTTGATTGTCCACTTTAAACACCCTAGACATAAGATTATCCTCAGTACATAAGCCGTAGAAGGGAACTGACATGTTTAAGAAATTCTGGTGTATGTGTAAGAAGTACTGGTCCTGGAAGGAGCACATGAAGACTTAATGTTTATTAAGAGTACCATCCCTTAAAGTAAAAAATGAAAAAACAAACAAAAAAAACCCAACACCAAACCAGCCAAAACCCAAAAGATGTATTACCTAGCTTGAGAATGGAATTTAAAATGTCAGATGACTTTGAAAATCTCACTTTTTTTTTTTTTTCAGTTACTCTTTTCGTGAATGTCTTTCCATCTAGTTTGACAGGATTCCACTGATGAGACTCTTTGCTGGAAAACTTTTTCCTAAGCTAAAATCCCTTAAAGTTATTGAACATGTAAAGCTATCTTAGGGTCAGTATTATTTATTTTTTTTTTTTCTCACAGCATTAAGTGTCCTGGTTTCAGCTGAGACAGAGTTAACTTTCCTTGTAGTAGCTAGTGAGAGGCTGTGGTGTGGATTTGGGCTGAGAAGGCTGATCACACACTGATGTTTAGATTTGCTGCCAGGACCATCAAGGACTTTTTAGCTTCTCTCCTGTGCCAGTGTCTGCAGGGGCAGGAGAAGCTGGGAGGGAGCACAGCCCACAATTACCAGTTTAGGATCCGACCTTGGGTTTAGGATTGAGACCAAATTGGCCCATGGTCTATTCCATATCATGCACGTCATGCCCGGTACATAGATGAGGCTCTGTCCAGAACTTCCACCCCTCTCTCTCGCAGGGTCATCTCTCATTTTCTTGGTCTGCTCTCACTCTCTTGGATGCTCAGGTTCTTATCTCCTCTCTGGGATTGCAGTTTTGGGACTCTCCCTGCTCTGCGATCATCAGCAGGGAACTGTCTGAGCCTTGGTCATC
>NW_010122979.1:0-2721 GCF_000699245.1 Pterocles gutturalis
CAGGAGGGGGAACACCTGTTTACGAGGGCAGATAGTGATAGGATAAGGGGGAATGGTTTTAAACTAAGAAAAGGGAGGGTTGGAGAAAGTTTTTCACACAAAGGGTCGTGGCACACTGGCACAGGTTGCCCAGGGAGGTTGTGAATGCCCCATCCCTGGAGGCATTCAAGGCCAGGCTGGATGTGGTTCTGAGTAGCCTGGTTTAGTGATTGGCGGCCCTGCATATGGTGGGGGGGTTGAAACTAGATGATCACTATGGTCCTTTTCAACCCAGGCCATTTTGTGATTCTATGATTGTACCCCTCTACTCAGCTCTTGTGAAACCCCCCTTGGACTGCTATGACCAGCTCTGGAGTCCTCAGGAAAGGACATGGAATTGTTGGAGCGAGTTCAGAGGAGGGCCATATAGATGGTGACAGTGCTGGAGCACCTCCCCTGTGAGGACACACTGAGCGAGTTGGGGTTGTTCAGCCTTGAGAAGAGAAGGCTCCAGAGAAACCTTATAGCAGCCTTCCGTACTTTAAGGGGAGCCTACAGGAAAAATGGGGAGGAACTCTATCAATAGTGATAGGACAAGGGTTAATGGTTTTAAGCTGAAAGAGGGTACATTTAAGTTAGATATTAGGAAGAAATTTTTTTACTGTGATGGTGGTGAGACACTGGAACAGGTTGCCCAGAGAAGTTGTGGATGCCCCATCCCTAGAGGTGTTCAAAGGCAGGTTAGATGATGTTTGTGGTTGTGATAGGTGTCCCTGTGCGTGGCAGGGGGGTGGGAACTAGATGATCTTTAAGGTCCCTTCCAACCCAAGCCATTCTATTATTCGATGATTTATTATTATTTACCAAGGAAAGACTGAAGCTGCATTGTTGTTAAACCATATTAGAGTTGAAGAGCTTTAAGATTAGTTTAAATTGTTTTACATTTAGAGAAAAATAGTATAAATACTAGTATTTCCTGATAGTTTAATGAATATTTAACGCTGAGAACACTTTTAAAAACTTAATAGCAGGGTTTGAGCTTCCTAAACACAACTTTTAATATATGAATTTCTCAAGTAAAGGAAGCATTCACTTTATTTTCCAGACATGGTATACCAAGTTGATGTCATCTTCAGGTGATACAACCAATTTTAAAATGAAATAAGATTTTTTAAATCCTTCTTAAATAAGAGCCCCACCTATATAATTTAGGAAAAAAACCTAAAATGTAAACCTGTTAATTACTTGAGGAACATAACTGAATTTTGAGGGGATGACGTGTCTGATATTAACATAGGAACACAGTCAACAACACTTTCTCCTTCACGGGAGACTTTTCCACTCCTTAGGTAGAATCTTCATCTCTGGTTGGACAGGTTTATTTTTGTCTAATGGTAACTCGTTTAATATGTTTGAAAGCTCTGCCAAATTTAAAATGTGTATCATGCGTAATTCTGTATCCTTCAGCCTGGTGCAAAGCCATGAGGAAGAGTGGATGGGTATATCCTCTGGCCATGGTAGCTATGACAAAACTATTCTTTTTAGTACCTTGCCTCCCTGTGTAGTAAGTCTCCTTCTTACAGGAGATTCTCAAATATGTAAATAATTCTTAAATGTAGATGGAAATGGTTTAGAATGGCTTTCTGTTATCTTTACTGTGATATTGCTAAGCCATACAAAGGAGCACAACTTCGTGTAATAACATTGTTTCAGTTCAAACTCAGAGCAGTGGTTCTTCTTGATGTGATTACTTTGTAGGCATTTCTTGGGTGACAGAGAACTATTTGTCATGATCTCCTAGGTCTAACAAACACAGAACAGCATGAGTGGGACTTTTACTTTCATAGCCTCTCCTTTATATGGAGTTTTGTTTTTTTTTCTCATGTGTTTCTGTGATTCCCCTCTAAAAATGTATTATTTCTTTAGTGTTCTGCATGTCCCACTGCACAAATTAAAGGTCTTCAAGCTCTGTTGTGCCTTTGGTTGCAGAGACAGTGGCACAAAGGATACACTCGGCACTGAAAATACTGGTAGTAAGAGAATTCTTTTAGGGCATCATTTTTAGTCTGGTTTTCCCAGCAACTTGAATGGTCTGATAGCAAAACTAATGCATGTATTATTGCTTCTTGACTATCCATGCAGTCAGGTGATGCTTGTGAAAAATAAGTGTGTTTTCAGTAAAGAGGGAGACTGTCAGGTTCACATTCTCTTATAGAATGATTTCAAGTATGCATTTATTGTAATTTGTTATACATTAGTACATATGAATGAGAAGGTATGTTGTCCTTTGATCAAATGTACATTTTAGGATCCGTAGTGTTTAAAACTGTGATAACAACTCCATAGTAACTAGAAAGACTTTAAATGTTTGCATAAGTTTAGTCGAAACTTGCACAAAATTACCAAGGCCCACTCTTTTGAGGTGTATATAGAAGGTGATGTATAGTTGCTGAACATTGTGTGGTCAATTATTTCAACAACCTTTTGTTACAGAAATAGATATTTGATCAAGGGTTTCTGATAGTTTTGTGCCAGTCTGGAAGTTCATATCTGGAATAGAAGGTATTTTATCTATGTGAAAAATGATGTGGCTTTATTCAGATAGCTATTTGAAGGAAATACAGGTATTCTGCAGCCTTTATTAGCATGTAACTGGTGCTTTTGCTTCTGTAAGGTAATTTCTCTTGGGGATAAAATAATTGCATTCTTCATTTCCAGTCCCCTTCATTTTCAGGAAGGGAA
>NW_010122979.1:2736-40565 GCF_000699245.1 Pterocles gutturalis
GGATTCTGACTGGCAGCTGAAGGAAGGCAAAAATCTATGTCTGTAAAAGTCCTACAATTTTCTGTATCTGCTGGAAGTCTAAATTCGTAATTGTTTTGGGATTTCCCTAAATTCAGAAAAATGGCGCACGAAACTGTTGTCTAAGTTATTGGGCTGCAGGAAGTGTAGTCATATGAAGCTGTGATTGCTATAATATGGCTATCTCTAGTGGTCTCTGGGGAACAACCAATATTGTTGGTTGTATTGGTCTTTTCTTGGTAGTTCTTAATTATTGAAGAGGCAGAGGTTAGTTGTCTTACAATGAATGTCTGAGACTCTTTTGAGAATGAAACAACTCTGCTCTTTAATGCTAATTGAAAGGCTAAATTAAATCAATTTCTTTAAACAGTACTTATCTTCAAAAAAACCAAAAAAACCCCCCACCTTTACCTTTATAGTAGATCTACTCTGTTATCAGAGCTGTTGTATGTTCTAGATTTAAAATCAGTTTTTGAGGGCCAGACTTCTTTGTAATCTGCATTGGATCAATTTGAGTGCATTCCTTATTACGAGAAAAATAAACATTTGGACCTGAAATTGTATTAGCCTAAGTCCTGGAACTTTTCCAGAAACTCAAAGAAATAAAATGTTTTCTGCAGTTACAGGCTGTGCATTGTGGTGTTGGCCCTCCAGGAGTCCTAGCAACTTTCACATGTCACTAAGCCAGTGGTGCAGGATGAAGTCCTTTTTCAGACGTAGGAACCCCATAGGTAGTCCACTAATCTCCTTTTCGTACCCACTGAATTATCACTGCACCTCAGGGACAGGTTTGTAGCTGCCTTAGATAAATACCTTTTTCTGTGTAAACTAACCTTATAATTCCATAATTGTATGAAACAATGCTTCTCACACAAACTCAGCTAGCTAAATCTTTGCTCCCTTAATTAAAGGTATAACTGAAAATAGGAATTTTTTTCCGTAAAGTCCACATTATTCTTAACAATGTGGCATACAATGTGTGCTTATGATAAAACTGGCATATAACTTAATTTTTGTGGACCAGAATCATTGACATCAGGATGCGTGATTTTGTTCGGGAAGGGATGCTGGTTTTTCCCTCGAATTATGTTATTGTATGGAACCTTATCAGTTTTAGTGAGACTACAAACTCTGGGTGATAAGTTTCAAGTTTATTTTTGCTAAACTTTGTAGGATGACAGTTCAGGATATGTAGATCGTCGCATTGTGATTACAGTAACGAGGCTGTGTATCAAACTGTGTAATTATCCTGGTAGCTAATACTGTGTTTTCTGATCTGAATAGATAGCATGTTTCTACTGTTTCAGCATTCCTATAGCAATTGGTGAAACTTTCTCTGGAGGGGAATGCGGTGTTTATAATGGCTGCTTACTGAAGGCTGTTGTTTGACCTATGTTATGGTTCCTTTACTGTATGCTAAAAAAAAATAATTTCTGGAGATGGCCTGCTGAATGAGGTTCTAGTTCTATGTGAATCAAGATAATTTATCTGTAGCTGGTGAAACAGATAACAGGTATTAGTTTTTTACTAATTCAGCTAGCTTCAGGTGACCTCCTTGAGAAAGAGGAGACCATATGCCCGAAAGCTTTATTATGTGTTTATCATCTTACAATAGTATTACATTTTAAGGAACAGATCCTCTAAATCTCATTAAATTGTGATGCACTAGGATCAGCATACATCAGCAGCCCTTCCTCCAGCTGATGCTTTAAATCGTTTTGCATTCCAGCTAGTCTACTGCTAGTTTTCAGGTTTGTTTGGGTTTTGTTTGTTTGTTTGTTTGTTTTTTCCAGTTTTCAGAGGTCCTGCTTTCAACTATAGCAATATAATTTTTTGGGTTTCCTGTTTCTCAGGCTTATCTTGAAGAATAGGAAAAGATATTTGACTATTCTTTTTTAATTTCTCCAAAGTGGTCGTTAAGAACTTGAATGGATTCTAAATAACAATCCTCTTCCCCAAAAACTAAAACGAAAATCCTTTCCTGTAGCAGATTCTTGTGGGCATTGTGAATTCAAATGGTGTGTCCTAGAAGTAGTTCCCACAGAACTATCCTACAGAATTATCTTCAGTGATCCAAAGCTTATTAAAAAAAAAATCCTCTTAATTTGAAATCATTTTAGGGTGAAGATTGATAGTTTCTCATAGAAAGGACTCTCAGTGAAGCAGCAATTGCCTCCAATAAGGTGGTGTGATTTTTTTTTTTTTTTTTTTTTTTACCGGAGAAGAAGTTAATTTTTCATCAGCATAACCTCTAGAATTTAATGAGAAGCAGAGGAATTACTATGTCTTAGCAAGGACCAAACAGAACTTCCCAATACATTTTTGTGTGCCATACCTTAGTCTTGCCCATAGATAGGCCATCTGTTGCACACTTGAGACATTTTTGTATGCTTTGTCACCATCTTACCACTGATCTGACTTACATAAAACACACACTGCATTACACAAAACATTTGACATGAGCAGTGCTCCTGAAGTACTCATTATTTCCACGTCCACTCTATCTTATAAAGGATATGGGATTTCTACAGGCAACTGGAGTCAAAGTTTCTTTCATATGCTGAAAGCTGTCAGGCACAGAAGTCTACTGCTTATTCCTGCTTCCTTCTTAATCTATGTGGTTGCATCAGGATAGCATATGGTCAGTAAATGGGATGTTGCAGGGTTAGCAGAGAAATTCAAATAAGACTGCGTTGTCTGGAGGGAGCTCAGTGAGAAAAGTGGCAGCAGTGGACAACCAGAGTGGTGGAGGGGACACAAACAAGAAGAGTGTTGGTGAGAGAATTGGAAACATAAGAGATGAGTGAAGGAGAGACAACTTTGAAAGACAGTTGTGTGACTAGCAGATGTATGATGAAGGAAGAGGCTAGATGTAGACCATGCTCTGAATTATCATACTTTTTTGGTGTTTTCTTATTCATTTGCTGGTATGTGTTTACTCAGTGTTCAAATGAGAAGATAGGGGCAGAAAACAGAGTCATAAGTAAATTATTCTTTTTCTATAAAGATTAAGAATTGTTTTTCAGATGAAGTGTATTTGTGGCAATATTTTAGTTGATCAGATCAAAGCTAGGTTGGCTTTGTTAACTTTCCTGTGGTCAAAATCCAGCACTTTTTTGTTTACTTTTCTGCTCCATTTCTCTTGCTGTGTCGAAGCATAGTGATTTTCTCCTTGTGAAAATGCTGAGTAGAAACTGTTAATATCTTGGCTTTCTGCCTTGGGTCAGGGAGGAAATAAAAGTTAGAGGTAAATACTACCTATTACTACAAAATATAATACACTATGTAACAGTTATTTCAACAGCAGTACAGAATGAAGTCAGGTGAAAATGTAAAAATCTATTTCTTACTAGTCATTAAAAGACTTTTACTGTTCCCTGTTACATCCAGTTTTCCTAAGAATAATGGATTTTATTTAAAAATAATATGGAATGTACTTTGAATTTACTGCATTTTGCTTGTAACTTCCCTTTTTCTTTAACCTTCTGTGTACTTTTTGAGGGACTGGCACTGCTCTACTACAGATGAAAACTTGTAGGCATGTCAGACATTGTCTTCTGTAACTTAGCTCTTAAGTCAGCTAGATTTGAGAGCAGGCTGTATGTACCTCTGTGCTGTTTTCTGATAAAATACTAAGACTTCTGAGCCTTCTTTAGTCCACCTCTGGCTTAGTCAGAAATTCCATCAGGGGTCTCTGAGAAACATACCATCTTTTCCATGATTTTATAGAGGAAAAATGAGTTCAATTAAATAGTTCTTAAATTGTTGCAAGTTCACAAATAATGAATAAAAAAAATCTGAATTAAAATGCAATGATATATGTAAAGGGTCAAATTATCTTTTAAAATAAGAACAATTTCTTACAATGAGATAATTTGTTTAAAGTGCTGTTGAGATTAATATACCTGCAGTCTGCATCTATTTTTTTAGTTTTATCTCTGTTCTTAATGGAGTTCCTAGTACACATGCTCAGTGTGGTTTCAAGTACTTTATGTCTCCCAATTATTTTTATGTAATTTGAAAGTTAACTTCTTAGGTATAATGTAAAATTACGCATAATGAATGTTTTAAAATATTTTAATTTTGTTTCAGAACAAAGTAGAAGAGATGATTTGGAAGCTTTAGGTCATATGTTTATGTATTTTCTCAGAGGAAGCCTTCCATGGCAGGGTTTAAAGGTATTGTTTTTTAATATCTTCCTCTATACTGTATTCAGATCATCAGTTTTTTCTTGCCATGATCTTTTTCCTTTCAAAAGTTTGACTGCAGGCTGTATAACTTGTTTTGTTCTTGTATCATAGGCTGATACATTAAAAGAACGTTACCAGAAAATTGGAGACACAAAACGAGCAACCCCTATAGAAGTATTGTGTGAAAACTTTCCAGGTAATGTGTACTGTTAATAAACATGTTGTGTATTGATTTAGTAAACAAAACTGGCACAGATAATTGTTTAATATCTGGTTTTAAAAATAAATAAAATAGTGCTTCCAAGGAAGTGTATTATGTACTATGGTGATAGATACAAGAAATATCCCTTGAAGCAGCAATAAACTAATGCTGGTGTTCTTCAAAGATAGATTCTTCTAAAGGAAACATTTAAAAAAATTATTATACATACTTTTATGGTGATCGACTAGTACACGCTTCTATCTTCACATATAAAATTTTGCAAGCCTTTTTAGCTCAAATCTACTATCGTATCTCTTTTGAAAACAATCTGCATTAGGAACAGGTTGAAATAATATTTAAAATAGCTTGCAGGTAGTTTCAGGTATTGCTTTTGGTTCTCCTTAAGTGCACAGAGAATCAGTGAGGTATTGGGAAATTGCAGAGAAGCAAGTATGACATTTTTTTAAAAAGTTGGACTAATCAGCTTAGGACAGGAAACACACACATGGATACAGTTTTGTCAAAAATAAAAATAAACACCTTGAAAAGTAATCATGGTATCATTGATAGGCAAAATGGATTTGATGAGAATAGCTCATGAGAAACTGATTTGCTCTTATGAAAGCAGGCCTTGTGGACAGAAGGCAGGTATTTTATTAAACTTGCAAATTATAAATGTAGGCTCAACAGTGGGGTTAGAATGAAAGGATCCTGACAGATTACAAGTACATTCTTAAAAACATAAGATACAGTTCAATAAATCATACTCGATAGTATATGAAGATATTATTAAATCCAAATTAAGAATTATTGGAAATAGAACGGTTTACTAAGTGGGATTATATAAACAGGATGTAGTCTGAAAGACATGGGAATTCCCATTTCCACTCTATTTGGTTCTGTAAAGCCTCATCTGAAGCACTATGTTCAGTTTTGGGGACTGTACTTCAAGAAAATGTATCCTATTTTATGGGTATCTCATAAAGAAGTGGGAGTGCTTATATACCATATTTGCTAGACCTATCACCAAACACTGAAAGAATGAAGATTGGTTTAGTCAAGATTATGAGGGAAAGTTCTCCTGTATATTTTGGCTGCTACAAACATGAAAGGAATCAGTTTGCTACATCCACAGCAGGTTAGATGAAGTAACAAATGTAATCCAAACCAGTTTTAGACTTGAACTCCTGTTTTTCAAATATAGTGAAGAGCATGAAGGGATTGCCAATTTCAGGGAGGCTGTGGAGCTTCTTTCACTGTAGATGGGTGAAAACAAACCAGACAGACAAGGCTGTAACCAATTTGGTATGGGATAGGGTGATGAACTAGATGGCCTTTTGTAGTTTTTTCCAACTCTATGGTAAAAATTAGTCCATTATCAATTTTGTTTATGTTTTTTTTTTATTTAACTTTTTTCTGTGTATTAAAAAAAAGTAATACAGTCAAGTCAAATTGCCTTTTGTTACAGAACTTAGATAGAATGTCTCAACATATGTTTGGTGAATTGACAAAAGTTTAAATGTGGGGAAGAAAAACTGTTCCGGCATATAAATCTTCTGCATACAGTAGTGCATGAATGTCTTCCACGTTAATTTTTATGTAGTTGCTAGAATCCCTTAAATATCTAATTTAAGGTGTATATGGTGCAATTCTTGGAAATAATAATGCATTAGTAGCTCTATGTATCTAGTGGACTGTTTCCACCAAATTTAATCAAGTGCGTGCTTGTTGACAGGAGTGAATTTGAAAATGGAACAGAGAAAAGGTATTTGACCTTGGAGAACACAAAAGATAAACTTCTTTGATTGTACATATGTGTATTTTCATAATAAATGTATTCCTGTATGTAGAAGTTTTTACATGTCAGGTATCTGAGGATTTTCTGCCTTTTTCTGTCCTTCTTGTCACTTAAGACATAGAATAGAATGATAAGTACATCCACCATCATTTCAATTCTTTTCAGTCTGCCTGCAGACTGAGCTAGTTGATTGATGTTCTGTAAGGCAAAAGAACTCTGTAGTATCAGTGAAAGATACTTTGGTCTTTGTCACGTGTGAATCACCTTTTTTGTCTCCTGTCCTGTGGAATTCTACTGTCTTTGAGTGTGCAATGATGCTGCTGTTTCAAGCCTTGTATAAAATTTGAGCAAGGATTTAAACTCTGGAATTTCTGCTTCAAATGCATGATAAGGGTGGTATTTGAGTTCTGGAGTCAGCCAGTTGTAACAGATTCAGCTGCACAAAATGGTGCAGTTCCAGCCTTCATACCTATGCAGACATGTCTTCCATGCTTTTGTTTCCGGTTTACATTTGGAAGGTATCATTAAAAGAGGTCCCTAGCAATGTATCAACACTTTTTTTCACCTTCTTCAAACACTGATCTCCTAGGCTAGTATTGCTGAAGAGTCTTACTTGTCTGCTGAGCTGGACCTTAGGTGCCAAGGAATTCTTATCCACTGCTCCATCTACTCATGTCTTAAACGTAGTGCTTAGTACTTAACTTTTGTCAAAACTGAGTCATTTGGGATATCTTGGCACCATTGTCCTGTGGGACATTCGTGACAGCACCAACATGACTCTGCCTCACAACTTTTTGTTATCAAGCTGGTCTCAAACCTTCACTTCTTTCTCTTTCTACCCCACTATCTCTCAGCTAGGCAAAGTTAAACTCTTTCAGTCTTAGTACTGCCTCTTCACTTCTCAGCCATTCTGTTGGAAGATAGGCTTCTTACAGCACCTTGTTTGTATCATGAAATGTCAGCTTCTTCATGCTTACTGGAATATGATGTGTGAATCAGGGTGAGTATGCAGTGATACTGTTGTGCTGCTTCTGAAATACATACCCCTTCACAGGGTCAGTGAGTGCTGGTGGCATCTCCTTTTAAACCTTGTCTTCTGATTTTCTGATCCTATCAACGTGCCTTCTTTTACTTTGGGACAATATGCACAGCCTTTCTGTCTTGAAATTGAAGAGTCATTGCTTTTCTCAGTATGGCTTGCTGGTGGGTGGTTTCCCACTCTTTTGTGAGCTACAAAGGTTCGTAAATAAGTTAGATTTTGAGAGCTCTGTCCCAGGTTTCCTGTCAAGTGCTTCACCTGATCGATGTCAGATTGTGAGAAGTTGTTTCAGTACTCTATTCCAAACCCCCGCAGTGTGATTTTTGTTTAGTTTTGTTTTTTCTTTCTGTAACAGGAAGGTATGGACACATGCAGTCTGAATGAACGAAAATTTCCGTATGGTTAGGTTGTTGCTCTCTTTATTCTTCCAGTGCTTTAGTTCTTTCTTATAATACCTGCTAGAGTGGAAGGACCTGTAGGACTTGGTCTTTTGTGAAAGCTTATTAACATTTATCTCTTCTCACCATCTGCTGTTTTCACATGCCCCTCACTTCACTGATTCCTGAAGGAGTTACTGCAAAGGTAGTTGCTTATCTGAGCAGTTTCTCAATGGGATTTGAAGCTTGTGCTTCAGATATTCATGAGTCCTCTCTTTCAGCCCTTCAGACTATTCTTCTAGTCTTCTGTCCATAAGGATGCTTGTTCCTTTTAGCTATTGTCTCAGAAACCTTTCGTGGCTTAAACCGATTATCGAGAATGGGACCTTTGTGTGCTCTACTTGCCTGCCGAGAGGTTTGTGCTGGATCTCTTGTCTTAATTAGAAGGTTCTGGCTGCTAGTGCACAGTTTGTACTTCATGCCCTGTAACAACTAGGGAATCTCTTTCCTTTTTTCTGTACCCATCCAGGCCCTTTCAGAAATCTCCCTGGCTGTCTCCACTACTGGGAGAATCTTATAATTTCACTGTAACACCTACCCAGATGAGTCTCCCTTTGTATGCTGACATGGTGCCTAAACAGTAATATTAAGCTGACAGTGGTTAGAAGTCATTCTACAAGAGCTTAGGTAACCTTAGTACTTCTTTCCACTGTTTCTGTTCAAGAAATTTGCCACTTCTGCTCAACACCTTCGCATGATACCATGCCTGAAGCATTCAGCACTGTTGCAGCCTTCCATAGTCATACTACAGTTATAGTTCAACAGAGCCTATACTGTGTGGTTTTTTGTCGGGACAATTGGAGTTGCCCACTTTAGAACATGCCTGTGGATCTTCTCCAATACAAAGGAAGGTTCTTTGAGGCATAGTCCACCCTGTACATTCATACAGACCCTTCTTACCTTTCCTTAGGCTTCTCTTTGTACAGTTAATTGAAAAAAAAAGAAAAGTAGAGTCATTTCTCTTCCCACTTTTTTGGCACACTATGCATCAGGACTGGAGGGTTGGATCGAAGATCTCAACAGGTAATGCAAGGGGAAAAGTAGTGGGGGGGCACTTGGTAAGATATGTTTAGAATACAGCAGTATATTTGGAATGCTACTACTATTAAGTAACTTTTCTTTC
Organism: Pterocles gutturalis; assembly: GCF_000699245.1. NCBI lineage: Eukaryota > Metazoa > Chordata > Aves > Pterocliformes > Pteroclidae > Pterocles > Pterocles gutturalis. Next base: position 11,544 of record NW_010122979.1, read on the forward strand.
TGGTAATTCACAGATTCACTGTGAACAACTGTTCAGGTTTTATGGTGAGAGCTAGAAGTTGCTTTTAAACGTAATAATAACTACTGGTTTTTTAGTGCCATTGAAACAGGTATGACAATTATATACATTTCTTATTTATATAGAAGAAATGGCTACATATCTGCGTTATGTAAGAAGGCTAGATTTTTTTGAAAAGCCAGACTATGACTACTTAAGAAAGCTCTTCACAGACTTACTTGACCGGAAAGGCTATATGTGTGATTATGAATATGACTGGATTGGCAAGCAGTTGGTGAGTACAGTTAAGTTATTAATATGCTGTGGGGTTTTTTGCGATTGGTTTTGAGTCAGTGTTAGTCTTGACTTATGTGGATACATGTACATCTCTTGGCTGCTGTTAGAGTTGTGAACAGCTGCTATTAGAAACCTGTGTTCAGATGCACTTTCAAACATTATATTTTGGCTTGACATGTTTCCTATTGAGTCTCTTTCCAAATGTACACTTAGTATCAAAATACATCTCTGTTCAATCCAAAACGAGATTGTAGGAGTTCAGACTGGCTTTTGAGTTGAAGGAATTTAGAACTTCGCAGGTGATTGTCATTATTACATGCTTTTTCGTGCTTTGGGGACTTTCTTGCTCCCAGTAATTTTAGTGAATGCAGAGCAATCACTTCTCTGTATTTGAGGTATACTCCAGATATTTATCAGTTCATTATGAAGAAACTGTCTATACTTTATGTGCATTGTTCTAATGAAATATGATGTAGAATATCAATTTCCATCACAGTGCATCTAAAGTTCCAGAAAATCCTTCATTTGTATTCTTTAAAGAAAGAGCAAAAGATTAATTTTTCAGCACTGCAGATTTTCTTGCTTCTTTTTAATAACTAGGGAAGGGATTGTGTAAATTGGATAATTTCAGATTATGCGTGAAAGAATCATAGTATTTTATTTCTAAATATTTTGCAGTATTATAATTAAAAATTGCTTTAAGCCTTTCTTCAGAATATTCTGACTGCTAACTGCACAAAACATCAGCCTAAAGTCTTTCAGAAAATTAATGTCTGATAATACTCAGAATTGCTACTTCATGAAGTTATGAAAGTCTTGGTTTGTCTTTTTTCCCTTCTTTGATATTAGTAAATATCTAGTGAAGCTGTTTGCTTCAATTTGGTAATTTTGGACTTTGTGAAACTGTCAGATTTAAAGATTAATTTCTATTACAAAACAGTAACTTTTGGTAAGACTTAGAAATTTATCTTTTTTACCAGTTGCTACATATTATTTGTATTTGTAGCCTGCTCCAGTGGGTTCAATACATTCAGACCCTGCCCTGTCTTCAAACAGAGAAGCATATCAACACAGAGATAAAATGCAGCAATCCAAAAATCAGGTAAACTGCTCATGTAGGATTATTAGCATCACTTTGTCTGTTGTCTAATGATGTGTGCAGCGTTGTTGCTTTTATTAGATCTCCAAAATACAATTGACTCCAGATTTTCTTTGGTTTTTATTTTGATTTAAGTAGATCCTTGTTAATGTATTTCTGCATCTGTAGACCTTAAAATGTCCTAAAATGTTGCTTGTTCGATGCTACAACATCAGTAGTTAATTTTCTCTTTGCTGATATTTCTTTAATTTTTTTTTTTAATTTTCTGTTTTAAATCACTGTCTTTCTCCATATGCTGTCTTTCCCCATATTGGGGTTCTAACATGTATGTGTAACATTTGCACATTTTTTTTAAACCAGGCTAATGACAAAGGTGGTAAAAACATAAGGAATTTAGATCTCTGTCCACTTACCTAAGCTAAGTTACAGAGTTGTGTTGGTGAACTTTGTTTCTTATTACAAATTTTGAGTTCTAGCTACTTTACTTCACTATGAAAATATGCATGTAGGTATCTGTAAGTATGTGGATAATGTGGATGTACAATCTGTATAGGAATTGAGTATGTAGTGCTTTTGTGCTTTTAAAAAATAGTATATAATCTAATTAATGCATGAAATGTGTATTTTTGTAATTTTTTATTTCTTCTTTCGCATATATGCCTAATACTTTCAAAAATTACAGTCAACAGACCATAGGGCAGCTTGGGACTCACAGCAAGCCAATCCACATCATTTGAGGGCTCACCTAGCAGCTGACAGACATGGTGGTTCGGTACAGGTATTTTCTGCTTCTTTGCATGAATAATCAGTCATTTTGCATTACATAATACTAGTTTCCTGCAGTGCATGACATGATTCCTGTTTCATACTAAGCTTGCTTTCTAGTAATATTCAGAATGTTCCTATTATTCCCTACTTCACAATTGCCAAATTAAAATTAAAACAGGTGCAGAAAATTATGGATCTTTCTGTATGTGGAATTCTTGCTGAAGCTTTCTTAGTGAAAGCCTAAAACAATGGAATTATCTCTCTTTTTGAGGGAATATACACATACATCAGCACAAGCAACTGAAGTTTAGAGTTTGATGTGTTATTTAGTTGTATTAGCAACCAAAACACTATTGACTGAATTCTGTGTTGTTCAAGTTATGTTTTTTTTGTTCCTTAAGCAAACTTCAAATACAGGTGTTAAGTAGTGGTTTTTCCTTAAACTTTACTGCTTTTGTTTGAACGATAGTTGACTAGAAGAATGTTTCCCAGGGAAGTACTTCACAGTTATTAGTGGAAAAAATGAGTAGAAACCCACAATTTTTTGTTTATTATTAGTGTCTTTCATCCTCAAAGAGCTTTTTTTTCCTGATTTGCTCTTAATTTTACTTTTTGGTGTCTAGTTATTTGTACATATTTAGGGCCGAGATGTTTGGATAATACATAAGGAAATCTAAAGTTAATGTAAAAGGATGTAGGGGCTTTTTACAAGGGCATGTAGTGACAGTATGAGGGGTAATGGCTTTAAACTGGAGGAGAGCAGATTTAGACCAGATATAAGGAAGAAATTCTTTACTGTGAGGGTGGTGAGGCACTGGCACAGGTTGCCCAGGGAAGCTGTGGATGCCCCATCACTGCAGGTGTTCAAGGCCAGGCTGGATGAGGCTTTGAGCAACCTGATCTAGTGGGAGGTGTCCCTGCCCATGGCAGGGGGGTTGGAACTACGTGATCTCTAAGGTCCCTTCCAGCCCAAACCATTGTATGATTCAGTATGCCAGCTGCAGTGTCTTACAGTTTTTGAGCTTTCAGTCCAAAATGAAAATAATTTAGCTTTGTAATGTGTTATCTGCAGGAAAAAAAAAACAAAAAACAAAAAACCAAAAAAACAAGCAAAACAAAACCCAAAAAAACCCAACAATTTGTCTGCTGCTTTTTTGATTCTGCCAAGTTACATATATTTATTCTGAAGTTTTGTTATGGAAAAAAATTGTCAGTGCCTGAAGAAAGAATGAGAAGTCCAGGGTAAAGAAAATAGTGCTGTAGCCTGACCAGTATGATAATCCCCTATCTCCTTTAAATGCTTTGAAACACAATTCAGATTTATTCTCTACATTGTGCTGCTTTAGAAACTACTGTCATGTAACATAGAAGAGAAGCTACTATATGGTAATTATCACGGTGTATCAAGAAGAGTTTAGAAATTGTTCTACGCTTCCTGTTAACAAACATTTTTAAAACTTTACTTGTATGTTTAACTTGAATTGCATTAGTTCTCTCAATAACATCAGTTTTAAAGGTAGTCGTTTATCTTCGAAGAATGGTATAGTGATGTGGAATCAAAATTGGATTTGAAATTATATCTTCCAAAATTATTATATTTGTTAATTTTTTAATTATTATTTTTTGGGTTAGACAATTATGTATTTAGCTTGTTAAATTACAGTTAGTAGAACTTTCAAATTGTGTGTCACATGACTTTTTTGGCAATCATAGCACTTAAGAAACCTCTTAGTCTTTCTCAGGTAAAATGTAACAATCACAAGAGATTTTATTCCACTCTAATATATGTTAAATATGGTTTGGAGGTGGGAAGAACATTTTCTAGGAAATGCCGGTAGCATTCCTTTCTGTTAGTATAATGTTATTCCTTTTTTTTCTCAAAGGACATGGACATTCTGAGTTGACATGATTTAGATCAGTTGAGACTAAACAGTTGCCATGTAAAAAGAGCAGTGTATAAAACTGCAGCCATTTGGTCTGTGTTTTTGAAGATCAAGTATTGTACGGAAGGGTATTTTCAAGACAGCTTAATTGGGTTGCTTTTTAGTGTGGAGTGGTCATGCATCCTCATTAAAAGCACTTATAAAGCTACATAATATCGTCAGTTTTGTTTTGAAGTTTGTTTTGACTGTTGTTAAATATCCATTTGTTGTAGTGATACTGTGTCATGCTATTAAGTTGGACAATTAGCTAGCTAGTTTATCTGGATTCCAAAATGCCCCCAAGAAGATAAGTTATAGAAGTGACACAAATAATTGTTCAAAGGAAAATTGACTCGAAGGTATGACGTTAAAGTGTATTTATTTTTTCTGGTAACATTAGTGAGTCATTGCTCATCTTTGAGATGAGTTTTATGCTGAATTATCCATTTTCTGACAGACATGAAAATCTGGTAGCCTATTTTAAAGTGACAACGGAATTTTTTTAGGTTACTGCTATTAAGTCATCTGTAATACTACTGCTGATGTAATCTCTGAGGTCCTTTTGTAGAAGGTTATGAAAACGTGTTAGTGATAGTTTACTACAACATTAAATTCAAGTGGACTGAATGTTGGTATGTGTGTATACGTATGTTAATATTTAGTTTTACTCAGTAACAGCGTTCAAGTGGGGAAACATTCAGCTTCTAAATGGTTTATTCATTAATAGTAATCATTCTGGTTTTTGTATTAATTGATGTTATCTCAGACTCTCTAGGCCTATGTTAGAGGTATACTAATGTGCTTAATTGTGTCTAATTTTGCTTTGTAGCATCAGTTAGTGTTTAAAGTTTGGATACTGTTGAGTACAAATTGAGTTGTAAAGGGAAGACCTCTAGAAATAGTTCACATCCCTTCTTCCACTTGTCTCTATTTAGAATAAGGTAAAAATGCTGTAGTATAGCAGTCCATCTTTGTAGTTTGTGTAGCCTTATAAACAAGAGCAACTTGTACCTCCCAGCAATTCATTCAGCAACTTCTCGCGTCTTCATAAGCTTACCTCAGTTCCCAGAAATACCAGTTGTAAAACATTGAGTTGTTTCCTTCTCTGTACAAACTGCAAACTGCTTATGTGCTTAAAAAGACTCTACTAATCTGTTCTTTTTGGTTTTTTTCATTAGTGGCTGACTGGTCTCTTTCCTCTTATCCTTTCTGTTTTCCCATTTGGAAATTCTTTAAAAGGAGATTAGAATAAAAGATCAGGTTAAAGAGTTTCCAGTGAAGTGCCATAGGTCTTGAAAGGTGCTTAGGGTCTGCTTGAAAGATTAGATATTTGATGACAGTAGTAGTAGACCTCTCTTTCAAGAAGGCAAGATATAAATGCATTAGATGAAACAAATTCCCTAAGCCTTTGTGAATTAAACAGGTTGTGTGAATTTTTTTTATTCTTTTGTCTTAACTGGAAGCTTTTTTGAAAGTGAAATACAGCATTTTGTGGTATCACTAATTGCTTAGGCATGAAGTCTGGCTTTATTTTTTGAAGAGTGGAGAACTCAATTACAGAGATTGGTAATGAAATGAAGGATTATCTTGTATGTCTTTTTCAAATTTTTGCAATGCCTTATTGTGATGATAAGCATGAAGATCACCAAAATTTTTTTTATGACTTTCTGACTGACTTTTGAACATAGGAAGTAAATGATTAGTTTACATACTAGTTGAAAACAAAGCATGGGGCTAGCCTGAAGATTTACTGCAACCATTTAGGGAATTGGTATTCAGGCTTAACTGTGTCTTATTGTAGCTGGCCATTATCAAGCTACTAAAAGACTATATATCTACAAAACTAACCTGTTCGACAGTTAATATGTCTCATGATTAGGTAGTGGATCTGGTATTCTAAATTTGCTTGCCTTGTGGTGTAGAGGGTAGCAAGAAACAGCCAATGTGATGCATATGCTTCTTTATATGTGTGCTCTTCAAATTAAACTTTTAAAGAGCTAATTAAGTTTGAAGGAACTACATTTAAACCAGGATAAAATCTGTTATCAAAATGCTTAAAGTTGTTTTAGATTTCCAGTTTAGTGATAAATCTCCCACTTGTATATAGCTGAAGTTAATCTTCATCAGTGCAACACTTCTAATTTGGAACTTAGTTTAAAATATTGGTTTTCAGAAACATAATTCTGTGACTATCCATGCAAAAATATTAATGTACATTTTGTTAACAGATTTTGTAGGTGCAAAAACATGACTTCAATATCCATCTTTTTTCACTAGAATTCTATTTCACTACAAATCTATTAAGAGATTAATTGTGCCTCCCATTTTTCGTCAGGCTACTGAAGAAATTCAGTTCAACTCCAGTCATAAGTAAAGAAATGAAATGGAAAGATTCTCTTTAAGCACTGTTAGTTTTGTGTAGCGGTTCTTCTCTCTTGTAAAAAGGTTTCACTTTTTATGTACATTCACTATGATTAATCATCTTTGTGCCTTACTTTGTGGTACATCCTGGCTACAGAATTTTGTGTACTGTACCTTCAGTGCATATGCTGTCTTCCAGGTGACTTATTCTTGTTCACTTTTGTTGTATACCTATATCTTTCTACCTGTTTTGTGCTGATTTTTTGAGGTTATTGGCATGTAGTCTGAGATAGAAGGGTCTAATGGCTGGTCCAGCTTAAGCCTGTATGCTCCAGGATCAGGTGTGTACAAGTGTGAACACTGCTTCGTTTACCCTGCATTATCAGTCTTATTTCTTGGTCAGATTGCAAATTATTTTACTGATGTCACAGGAAATTAACTTCTGGCATTGCAGGTTATTTTACCAAGGTACAGAACGTATGATTACAAGATCATACAGTTGTAGCCCTACTGATACTGAAGCACTCCTCTCTATCTCTTGTGCTCCTTTAAATGAGTCTTTGGGGTTTTGGTTTGTTTTTTGTTTTGTTTTGTTTTTTTAAAGGTAAATATTTTGCTCTGTTGCAGGTGTATTAACTCTTGGTTCTTCCTCTAAATTAGAGCTTTCTTAGAGCTATTTTCTGCAGTAGTAGACTAGAGTGAAACTCAGGGCATTTGTGATTCTGGAGAAGCACGACTGACGCTGTTTTTCAGACTACCAATACCCTTTGGTTCACTTATGCTTTCAGAGGTCACAACTCTTTCCAGGAAGATGAACTTCATTTCCCTCCTGTCTAAACTAAGCCATGGAACAGGCAGTTATACTTAATGATATTTGGTTGTGTAGTTGGTGGATGTGGCTGGGGTATGTATATGGGAAGGACTGAGGTCTCTTTCTCCTTGATCTCTATCTCTTTGATCTCTATCTCTTTGATAAGAGATCAACCAGACCAAAGCAGGACAGTCTTCTGCTATCTGGTGCAAAGGTTTCTACAAAGTTTGTGTTTAAGTTTCTTAAAGAAAACAGTCTTATTAAATTAATAAAAAAACACCTTACGGCAAATGCTGTCTTGAAAAGAAAGACTTCTCCCACTAAAGGAAAATACTGTCAAGAATGCAGATGTTCTTCTGACAATTGCCAGAAGGGATTCCAAAGAGACTAGAAGAGGGGTGTTGACAGAGGCTAATAGGAACCATCTGTGAATCTTGAACCAGAGTAGCAAACCTTTTTTTTTTTCTGATTTGCCTGCCTCTCCAAAATAGACTTCCTCTAGTGGTGATAGAAGGACAGACTACAAAAACTTGCTTAGATGCAGAGTTGTTCCTGTCAAAGTGTTTTCAGTTTTTCCTAACTTTTTAATACATCAGAAGGGAAATTTCAACCTATGGTTGAAAAATAATATTCACAACTAGGTTATTAGTGTAGGAAGGAGTTATAGGTATCTACTTTAATGTTTTCCAGTTTAAATGAAGAATGTGTACATGCTTGGGTTTGATCCCTTTTTTTTTACTCTGCTGTCCAAGAAGATAGAGGTGAAAGATTTCCCGCTGCTGGGAAAGAAGTGTGAAGGAGAGTGCCATGTGAAAGCTCCATAGATGCCAGAGCTGGGCAATGTGTTTGGTATTTGAGTAAAAGTCATAAATGTTTTAATTTGCTTTTTGTAGGAAAAGAGAAGAAAATAGGAGTTCTCGCAAATACCTGTGCAAAATCACCTGTTCTTCACAACAGTCAGGAGTGCTAAGGTGTATCGGTTTGCTTCTGATCCAGAAAGGGGCAAATATCTGTCTTGTTGTTTCTTGGTGTATCCTACCCTTACTTGAGTAAAGTGAAGAGAAAGGCTTCTGTTTCTAATCAACTGTTGTTACTAAACTTTGAGCACAGGTCTGAGGATCTCTTTAGAAAAGTTCATTTTAAGTCTAGATCGTGGAGCAGAAATCCTGAATTATTAGGACTGTAGGCAGGATTGACTACAATCTTAATTGGGTGGCATTGCTTTACATAGGTTAGGCCAGGCTGTATTTGTGATCAATTATGTAGTTATCATTTGGATCCTTTGGATCCAAAACTTATTTGAGTGAAAAAGTTTCTACCCTTGTGAACAATCTTATCTTACTTAGCAAGTACTTCACATGCAAATGGCATGTGGTTCTACCCTGCTTATCACTGTTGCACCTGGGTATTTCAAAAAAAGCAGTGAAATTATTGGCACAGTAAGATAACTGGTGAGATGGTTGGGATCATGCTGTTTCCTCTTATCAGTAAATACAGACAATGATGACAACAAATATTAAGATACTTGTAAAAAAAAAAAATCTGCTAACCCAACATGTTGCATTTAAGGTGCCTGACCCACCATCTTATGATTTGAAGTACAATTCCTACGTGCTCTTGTTGCTGAATGTTTAGTGTTTAGTGTCATCCCCAACAATATGAAAGTAAGCTTAAGCCACCTGGTTGAGACTCCACTGACTTACCTGTCATAACAGAAATTAAGTCCAGTCTCCCAAAATTCCTTCAGTTATGTTGACCAAAATTTGAGTAATTAGATTCTTGCAATCTTTGCTATTGTTTTGTTACTGGGCTGCAGGATTCTTCTGGCAGTGGTTCCTATTTTAGTAACACTAGATGAGGAAGAAACTTCATCTTGGTGTGGGCATATGGCATGGAAATAGCTTAAGTTCAGCAAACTTGTGAAGCTCTGTACTTAGTTACAATAGGAACCACAAAGTAAACTTCAATAGGCAAGGCTATTAGCTCTGGTTATAAATAGATGAGACATAACTGAGAGCTTAGAAGGGTGAGGGGAATAGTAACATTATGATGATGACTTTCCCCGCCTCTGCTTTCTCATACGTTAATCTCTTACCTTCAGGCAAGATCTGGTAAAAATCTTGGAACTATGAACAACTATTGCTACACTTTTACGTAGCTGATTATGTTCTACAGATGTTTTCTGCAGGCTCTTGTATTATTTGTCTGGAACGATATTTTCAGGCAATGTTGCTTGGCCAAGCATTTGTTGCTGCTTTGTAGCTAGTAGACCTCGCGACACTTTATAAAGAGTTGGTGTTGTGGTTTAAGCCCAGATAGCACAAGCACCAGCCAGCCACTTGCTCACTGCCCCATGAGGGAGAGCATTGGAAAAGTGAGAAAACTCATGGGTTGAGATAAAGACTGTTATTGGGTAACGTACCACCTACGCTGTTAGGTCTAGAAAATCTCTTGGGTTTCCCCTCTTCTGGTGAGTACTTTTTGAGACAAAAGTGAATCAGGCCAGACAAAGAAGAAAACTAAAGAGCTTAAATACACTACAGAAGCAGAGATAGAGTGAGACTGACTGACTGAACTGATATCAGGAAAGGGGTTAGTGTCTTCCCTTAAGGCTCTGAAGAGACGTGAGGGAGACCAGCAAACCTGATTAACAGAATTGTTTTGCTTAGTCCACTCACTTTGAGTCTGTCATGTAGATATCAGTTCCACTAATAGATACAAAAGAAAAATGACAGGAGTGCAGGGATGCAGGAATAAAACCTGGAAAAGTTACTATTATTGGAATAAAAAGAATAACGGAATTAAGAAAAATTACTGATTTTTGAAGATGCATTGTAACTTTAGGAATTGACAAATGTATGTCTGGCACTGGCATAATTTCAGGCATTTCTGATGATTTCAGGTAGTAAGCTCAACAAATGGAGAACTGAACACAGATGACCCAACTGCAGGCCGTTCAAATGCACCCATCACAGCTCCTGCAGAAGTAGAAGTAATGGATGAATCTAAGTATGTCCCATCTTTTTATATACTTTGGATCTTGTGTGCTCAGCTACTTCAAAATTTTTCTTGTATAGTTATTCAAAAAATGTTGTCTAAACTAAATAGCCACTGGTGAGAGGCAAAACTATAGTGCTATACCTAATTTTGACTTGAAATATTTAAATAATAAACTTTCTATAGCTTGTGGTTTTTAGGCTAAGCCCTCAATAACACATCTCTCTCGTACAGAGAAATGCATGCATTTTTGATATTTCAGCTAATTTTCAAATATTTCTTTTCAGAGAGTGTTCTGACTACCAAAAGTTATGTGTGAAAGATGTAAAATTCTTCCTCTGTGTAGTATTCTGATTCTCTTTTTTTCCCTTACTCTCTTTCTGTATAGCTGCCAGAAAGTGTTGAACATGTGGTGAGTTTTACAGCACAGGCAGGCAGGAGTAGCCCCAGTGGCTTTGTTCTTGTTATTTGGTTTAAAACTAATTTCAGAGAACTTTAAAATAACAAGTCCATTGGGAAATCACAAAACATGTTTCAATTGTGAAAGAATTAACTGTTTTTACAAACAGCCACTTTCGGGAGCTATTTTGCCTGCTTGAAATCTTGCTTGCTTTTAAGTTGTGTAGTCTGTGGTGTACTTTACTTAACATTTTTTTAGTGTGTAGTGGAATGTTTGTTTATTTTTTTTTTACTTGCTGTCCTGGCTGTCCTGTTTCAGAGGGGAAAACATTATTTTCAGATATGGTAGAATTCATCTTGTATTTTAACATCTAGACAATAACTCACTTATATGAACAAGTAATAAATGCTAGCAAATGTTTGAGCTTTGCCCCTTATCTCTGTAAACATAGTGTTTACCAAAGTATTAGTCTTTGACAACCTGCTAACTAATTACTAAAACATAACTTCAGGGTTCTTTAAAGTTACAGTGTAATGAGAGCAGAAAATATTAAGGTCTGTTAACATGGGATGGACAACTAATGTATATATATTTGAATAGTAAAGTCAGACTTGCAAAATAGTACAGAAAAATACTCTTGATAGCTAAAGGCAGTGTAACTTTGAACATGTTTTCATTTATAGTTGTTGTTGGAATAGGATTTTACAAGCGCATGGATCTAGTTTATCATTAAGTAGAGGCACTCAGGTATGAAGGATACATTACTAGCAGAAAAATCCAGTAAGCAGTCCTGAATAAGTTTTTCTAGGGCCCATTTTCCGAACTTTTAGATAAGGGCAAATTTCTCAGAGTACAATTTTTTTTCCTGAAGTGATTGTTCTGCAGGTTCTGATTTTGGTATCTAAGATTTATGTGCATGTGTAGATAAAAATTATGAATGGAGGTATCTGTTGTGACACACTCGTGCACTAGCTTTTTGTGAACACTGAGAAGACCAGTTCTTTATCTGCCATCTTTGCATGGCACTGTAATATTTTTTCTGGAAACAAATCCATTTTCTTATATATATTTAAAACAAACTAAAAAAGACTCCAAAAAAGCAAGGGTGTTAAGCATGATGATAGGCTGCACATACAGAAATTCCCTATCCCCTTCCTTTGGATAAGTGCAGTTATAACCTTCCTTATGCCCAGTTTATGTACACACATGAAAAAGATTAAATTTCTAGAGTTTTGAGTAGTGCTTAACACAGTTAAACTTATGCTTGGGTATCTTCAGCAAGTAAGAGAATTCTGGGAAGCCAAGATGCTGCAGCTCCTTTAGAAGTGTAGGAGTTCATTTCCTCTGATACGAATAACCGATGGACAAATATGCTATCCTGTACCTTTTTCATCTAGTCTTTACTGGTTTTGTTACAGACAAAATATCTAGTCTCCCTACCCTGCTCTCTAGATTCATCTTTTCTTTCAATATGAAACACACAAATTAATTTTCCAGTAGTGTCTATTTAAACTGCAGTTTCCTCACTCACTATGATTTTTGGGGGTAGAAGTTGTTTTATATTTTGGCAGTAATTAAAGCAACACACATGCACACACCCCCTTCCCAGCATTGCTATCAGACATGAATATATAGATATACATCTTTTTTTTCCATGTTAACATTACAAGCATAATATCAAAAGGTATTATGAGACATTTAAACATCCATTTATAGATTTCTACACTGATGAAGAGTGTAAGGAAATGCAAGTATCAGTATTTTTCATGTCTGTGATGCAGACATTTTTGGTTTTAGGGAGACATTGTTTTATCAAAAGACTCTAATTTTGGGCCTCTTTCATAATCTTTTTCTCCATCTGAAAATATGAACAGAGTTAACCTCTCTTGCTGATATCTTTTGTTTGTAACATTTCCTCATACTCTGAGGAGACAAACTTGAATATTTTTTAGAAACAATTCCTTTTTCTGTAAGTTTTCATAGTTTTAGAAGCTTAGCATGAGCATGACTATATCTTTGGTTAAAAGATTGAAGAAAGGGTGCGCTGTCATGTGTGATTTTAATTATGAACACAAATATTGTTTAACTGAATATTAGATCTGTTACATTCCAATGGGATGCTCTAAATCAGAAAGGATAAGGATTTCTTTCAGTGAGCATTTTGTTGTTTTGGGGCATTCAGCCAACACTTCCATTGTTTGATATATGTTTATGGACTCGCATGCAGTAGATATTCTGAATCTTATGGCTTATCATACTCCTTAAGTGTTGCTGTGAAGCAGGCATGTGCAGCAAAGATGACTTAACAGTGGGTGCTGTGTTTTAGGTTTTTTTGGTGGGTTTTTTGGGGGTTTTTTTAGTGGGTTTTTTTTTGGTTAGGTGTTTTGTTTGTTTTTAGAAGGGTAGCTTTCAGCCCTATTTCAGTTGTTACTTACTGGAGTTATAAAGCAGGGAGAAAACTAACCTCATCACTGTTCTGCCCTGGCACTTGTAGATCTTATCCTCTACAGATGGTCTTCCGGTTACCACTGAGCAGTTAGCCTTCCTTTTGTTAAGTATTTGCTAGCCATCAGAAAAGTTGCTTCTGTGAAGCCTGTGTAGTAACCAAAACCTTTGGATAACCAAAAGGCTCTGCCATGGAGGACAGAGAAGGGTAAACAGGAAAAGATATGATCTATTCTTTTTGCATCTTGAATTGTTTTTGCCACTTTAAACACCTCTTAATCCTGCAGTAAAGTGCTGCTGCATGCTAGATGACAAATACAAAAATACAGCTATCTAAACACAAATGAGAACTGAAGTTACTTCAGCATGTTGTGCCAAGGGACTGCTCAAGTGGTAGAGGGAAAGGTATTTAACAGAAAAAAATGGTATGATAATGTTTTAAGTAGGACAAGAAATGTTCATAACCATAATACTGTGATTGCTACCTTAGTATCTCAAAGGTCACTTTAAATTGTTCAGGAAAAGTAGGTTGTTTCTCAGGTTTCATAAATTCATAAATTATACTGTCTGCTATAGAAATGTTTTATACCCTACAGAGAAAGAGGTTGGCAGTCATTAAATGCTTTCTTTGGAAAGAAAAAGTTTCTTTCCTAAATTAGAAATTTTCAGAGTGTATCTATTCTTATGTGTTTTGCATGTGTATTGAATAGTGTGATAAATTTGTGGTTTAGTACTCAATAATGCCCACATCTGTAGCTTTTAAAATGGCTTCAAGCAATGTAATATACGTATGTATTAAAACAATGATAGTGACACTCTCTAGTGACAGTATTCGTAGGAACATGTCTGCATTTGTATTATAAATTAGATTCTTAAAGAGATTATGCACTATGGATCTCTAATTTCAGGGTTACATTTATTTTATAAAATTTATTATCAGGCAATGTAGTCTGGCCTGTCTTATTCCCATGTAAATATGCATGTATTTTAAAATTACATTTATTTGGCCTTGGAAGGTTTGACAGGTCTAGCACTTCTAGGCTGATATATATACATGTCAGTAAATTTCCAAGCCAGTCCTGGGGTTTACAATACTCTATGGAATTTGCATTCCTTTAACACTTTTTTAGATATATGTTAGTAAGGTATATATTTTTCCACGCCAAATAACAGTCTTCAGCATTTAGTGAAATCCCTGAACTAGAATACAATAGAATAGGTCTTACAATTAAAAAACAAAACAAAACAAACTGTTAGTAGTAATTATACTCCTTGTAATAGTATTATGCAAATTCCAGAAGACCAGGAGCTTCTCACTGCTTTGTGTTGGTTAAAGATAGAACTCTTGAATTACCCATTGCAATATACCCTTCTTTGCTGGTTGACAGAGCAGTAGCAAACTAAATAGGCTATGGAGAAGGAATAAAGTAGAGTATGAGATTTTTAGAAAGGATGGGTTAAAATTCTGGGAAGGAAGGCAAGAGAACCTAAAGTGTCTTAGAGTTACACAGAGGATCCAAGCAGTCCTAAACATTTAAAAAGTGTGATCCACTGTTCCTTGAGACATGCTCTATATAAGCACAATGTAGTTAAACAATGAAGAGTTAAAATTTTAGATCATTTTTCTAGAATATAAATTACCTGCCACACTTTCGTCTTCCTACAGTTACTTATGTAACCTGTGTTCTGTATATACTAAAATTATGAATTGAGACTATTTTTTTCTGTAAGCCTTCTCTGAGGCCTCCTAATCTGAAACTGGTACAAAAGTGATTTACCAACACAGTCCAGGGGAAGATTTCCTCATTTACAGAATCATAGGATAATTCATGTTGAAAGGGAGGGAGCACTGTAAAATGCTTTGTTTCTGTATGATGTTTGTTGTATATCAATATATAAAATATTTGGGAAAAGATTGACATGAAAGAAGGATTAAACTAAATTGGACTCCATACATCTCTATATAAATTCAAAGCTTAAGTGGTAATGGATGTCAGTGTTTGTAGACAGATGCCGAGAAAAAGGTTTAGTAGTTATGGGGGAATTTCAGTTGCAGCTGTTGGCTACTAGCCTTCAAAGACAATTGCATCCCTTTTAAAAGTACTTTAAAGTTAATAAATACAGTATGATGTTTCTGCTAGCTGTAAAAGTATTTATCTATGTAGTTTCCCCTACTGAGTTTTAATTTTTAGTTTCCTCTCCATCAATAACCATTTTTTTTTTTTCTACTGAAAGTTATGTAACTCTCAGAGCAGCTCTGGTCTGCCTCTGCCCACTGCTACTTTTTCAGTGACTGAGCGACAGGGTGCCCTTGGATATTTTGAGAAGGTAACAGAATTCTGTCTCTCCTTACTTTGGACATTGTTCTCACTCCCTGTAGAACCTTATTTTTAGACCTTTATTCTCCCTAGTTTTCAAATGCTTTCCCCATTTCCCATATTCCAAACTAAATCAGCAGGATACCTTTTGAATTTTACTGACATAAAATGATTGGTGAACATAAGGACTTACTGATAGGTTACTGATGCAGTATATTTATGTTTTCAATTCTGTTGGACTTCATAGTTTAAGAAAGACTCATGAGTATGTAGCACTGCAAGTGAGAATTCAATAACCAAACTGCAGAACTCCATGGGGCAAGCTCTGTTAAGGTAGACAGCTTCCATGTTCACTTTTGATTGCAAACTGTGAATACTTTAAAAATAAAGCTTCCACTTAATAAAGGTGGTGGTGAGGAGGTGGGAGTTGCTTCAAATAAGTCTAACACTACCTAAAAATGAAAACGTTTTCTTTTTGTCTTAGTTGCTTTCCTCTTTTGTTTATTTTCAAAAAGACTTCCTGGACTTCTGCAGTCCTCTGTATTATCTATCTTTCACTCCCTCCAATTCTTTTTCCTTTTGTAGTGTTTTTTTCAGTTACTTTCAGAGTGTCTCTAGTTACTAAGTGAAATTCACAGTATTTGTCAATTTTAGTTTCGTTCATGTAGTATGCAGTAAAGCAGAAGAAAGTATGTCAGCTTGCTTAATATACTTAAAGCTGTGATTTTTCACTGTAGTAATATCACAGCACTGAATCTGAACATTAATTATATTTTTCATTAACATTTTCTAAAATATTTTGGGGAATAGCCTTGAGGAAGGTTTTTCCAAGTGCTGGTTGACAAAAGAAGCCCAAATTGTTTTCATGTATTAGCAACAGTAGTGTCTCAAGTGCACATTTCAGGTGACACAAGATCAAGCTTGTATTTGTCGTATTACCAGTTAATGTGAACAAGTACTTGAGTAATGGAACATTCCTTATATTTACAAATACGTTGTCAGCCTATAAT
Organism: Pterocles gutturalis; assembly: GCF_000699245.1. Lineage (NCBI taxonomy): Eukaryota > Metazoa > Chordata > Aves > Pterocliformes > Pteroclidae > Pterocles > Pterocles gutturalis. Next base: position 27,969 of record NW_010122979.1, read on the forward strand.
GCCCATGCTTTTGATACCTTCAGACAGTAATCTAAACTTAATAGCTATTTATATTATAGCTTTTTTCATTTGATACTTTTTTCAAAAGAAAGATGAAATGTGTCAAAAATATCTCTACTTCAGTTTCTTTCACTAATACATCAATCACCAGCTATAGAGCTTAACGTGTTCCTTGTACTGCCTTGTACAACCACATACTTCGAGTGAAACAGATACAGTAAACAGTTTACTTTTGTAATTTCTTTTTATATCATATGTAATTCATGTCACCCCTGCAGGTGCTGCTGTTTTTTCAAGCAGAGGAAAAGGAAAGCCATTCAGCGCCACAAATGACTAGAACAGAGAAAAACATGCGGGATTGCTTATTTGTTCAACTTCTATCTTGTGGTCTTAAAAAAACACAACAAACCTCCGTAATGATCACACATTTTCCAAAGACTCTCTTAGAAATGGTGTCATGCCTTTGTGCTTTGGTTTGGTTCACCTGCATCCATTTTTTGTTTCTTTAATTCGTCTGTTCTGAAAGCTTTAAGGTTTTGTCGGATGTGAGTGCTTCTTCAACCATCAACAAATGGACCAATGAAATAGTACAAATGAATGGTATCTTCAGCAAAACTAGACTTGAAGAGTATTTCTCCTGTCCTAGGAAGTACTATCAGTGTCTTAGCTGAAGAAAGATGTCATAAATCTGTTATTTGAGTTCATAGCAGCGTATCGAAAGCAGTTTTCTTCAACAATGCAGAAGAAAAATACAGATGCACAACCGTACAGAAAAATAATAAAATCTTAACATCTTTTCTAACACCTGCACTGATTTATTTTTTTCTTTCCTCCCAGTATTTACTGTAGTGAGATTGTATCAGAACTAAACCCTGTCCATGATATCAAGGTACAGTCACTGGCTAGAGATACTGAGGAGGCTGATTTAACTGTTGACTGTTGTCTAAATGCTGGTGATACTAATGAACAGAGAGTATTTCTAGCGCCTCTGGGTTTGAAAACGTGCTTTTGTTGTGCGTACAGTAGAATTGCAGTACAGTAGAAATTACATGAGTGTTTGTACAAAGAATACAGAAGTTTTTATAATTTAAGTTGTGCTTCTGGTAACGTTAGTAAGATTGAAATACCTTCACAAGAGATCTACAGAGGAGTTAGAAGAAATAAATGTGAATCTGGTTAAAGTGGCATCAGTACTAAAGCCCATATGTTCACTAGGGTAACTGATGATTGACAACATCTCTAACTTGAAAATACGGATGTGCCATGTAATGTTAAAGATTTGTTTGTAGATTATTTTACTCTTTAATTTAGAAAAAATTGCAATGAAAGTGAGTTAGACTTCTCCCTTCTCTGCATACTAGCCCATAGCACCCAAAATTTCTGAAGATATTTTTTCCTGGAAATTTTTTATCTCTCAGTGTAATGTCACTACTCTAACAGGATGGCAAGGATGTGTCAGGTACTTCCCCACAGTCCAATGAAGTGCCTACAAAATGGACAAACCAGCAGTTCTGTAGACAAGGCAGCCCATTTTGTATTTTTTTCTTCAGAAAATATATGCTTCTTTTAAAGCCATAGTGACAGAGGTGTGCTTTTGTCATGTTAAGCTGACAGGTAATGAAGAAAGATAGAAGTGACTAGACAGATTTGTTGACCAAAACAACAGATTATCTCGGTTTTTAAATAATTCTTCTAGAGCTAATTAGCATTTTTTTCTATCCAAACATGACTTTTGGCATCCTTATTTATTTGTAATTTGTTTTGTGGTAGCATTTAAAATGTATATTAAAATAATGCACACCTTTGAATTCATTATAGCGTTTACAAGGATTTTAATTGTATTCTGTAATTTATTTATCCTTAACAGCCAAAAGTGTATTTTACTATTTGGATTATGTGCTCATATGTATACTTTGATCTTTGTAATTTTTACTGTTTCTGTTCTTCCATTTTGTTTTAAAAAACCTGAACTTAGCCTACAAAAACATACTATATAACAGGTTGTGAGTTTCCACTTCGCCAGTTTGTGTTACTGATTATCTCAGATTCATGAAGTTACTTTGTTTTTAATTGAGCTGAAAAGGTAGGTTACTTGGTCATTATCTTACGAAAACACATCCTTCTTTGTAGTACTTGACCAAATTTGTTGCTTTCTTATATTTGTAAGTATGTGTAGTATGTGTATTTCTCACACACCTGATTATTCTCAGGTTTTGTACCTATACAGTATTTGTATAATCTGAACTAAATGCTCGTAACAAGGAAGCGTCTATATTATGGACTTAAAATATTTGAATATTTGAATATATGAAAGCTGTTTATTTGCGGAAATGACCAGTATCTAGGCATTTGCTTTTCAGCAATTTTTTAAGTGCTTGATTTTAATGCTGCAGAAGGTTTTCTTCTAGCAAGCAAAGCGGTCAGTACTAATGCAGGTATGTTCAGGTTATGCCAATATGTTTTGCATTTATATCCTTTTATTTTCCCTGTCTTAACTGATGAAGTCAATATTGAATGGATGTCTAAAATTGAAATATGTCCCTCTCTAAATGTAAGACAAAAAAAATAAAGATAGTTTTTTAAAACTTGCCTTTTTCCCCCCTTTCCTACAGTCTTGGATGAAATAATGGAAGCTGTTACTTTAAGAATTGCTGAACAGTTTTAATTTTTTTGGGCAGCAAGGAATTTGAAAGCGTGTTACTCGAAATGCTACATCATCATTGCCGTTGTGTTTGCTTAGTTAACAAGTGTTATTGTTAGATACTTTAATATACCTAATGATAACAATAGAGTGCAGAGACTTCAATGCACATGTTTGTAGCTAGCAAATCTGCTTGAGGTCTCCATGGTTTATGGTCTATGCTGTCTGTGCCACCTAGAATGAAAGCCATTACAGATACTGGGACATATGCAATAAGTGTGTCTTTAATTTTTCCAGGTAGATTCCTAGAAAAGGAAGACTTACTGTTCTTCAGTCACAGCCTTTGTTCAGTAGAGATGATTTGTTCCTAGCTGTAGAACATTTTATATGATATAAAAAAGGGAATATTTTCTTCAGAACAGTGCTAATAGGCAAAATCAGTTGCTAGACTTCTAATTATGATTCGTAGCACTTCGCTTCATAAGCAGATATTTTAATTTGCTTATGCTCTTACAGATCTACAGAAGTATTGCCGGTAATTTTTTCATTATTTCACAGGCTGAGTGAGTTGGGGTTGTTCAGCCTGGAGAAGAGAAGGCTCCAGCGAGACCTTATAGCAGCCTTCCAGTACTTAAAGGGGGCCTACAGGAGGGATGGGGAAGCACTCTTTATCAGGGAGTGTAGCAGGGGGAGAAGGGGTAATGGCTTTAAGCTGGAAGAGGGCAGATTTAGACTAGATATTTAGGAAGAAATTCTTTACTGTGAGGGTGGTGAGGCACAGGAAAAGGTTACCCAGAGAAGTTGTGGATCCCCCATCCTTGGATGTGGTCAAGGTCAGGTTGGATGAGGCTTTGAGCAACCTCGTCTAGTGGAAGGTATCCCTGGCCATAGCAGGGGGTTGGAACTAAATGTTCTTTAAGGTCACAGAATCACAGAATCACAGAATGTTAGAGATTGGAAGGGACCTCGAAAGATCATCCAGTCCAATCCCCCTGCCGGAGCAGGACACCTAGATCAGATCACACAAGAACACATCCAGGCGGGCTTTGAATGTCTCCAGAGAAGGAGACTCCACAACCTCTCTGGGCAGCCTGTTCCAGTGCTCTGTCACCCTCACTGTAAAGAAGTTTTTCCTCATACTCAAGCGGAACCTCCTGTGTTCCAGCTTGAACCCATTGCCCCTTGTCCTATCACTAGATGTCACAGAGAAGAGCCTGGCTCCATCCTCCTGACACTCACCCTTCACGTATTTATAAACATTAATTAGGTCACCCCTCAGTCTCCTCTTTTCCAGGCTAAAGAGACCCAGCTCCCTCAGCCTTTCCTCATAAGGGAGATGCTCCATTCCCTTCATCATCTTTGTGGCTCTGCGCTGGACTCTCTCCAGCAGTTCCCTGTCCCTCTTGAACTGAGGGGCCCAGAACTGGACACAATATTCCAGATGCGGCCCTAACCATTGTGTGATTCAGAATGCCAGCTTCAAAGTCTTATAGTTGTTCTCAGGGTACCCAGCCGCCTGAACTGGATGACAGAGATGCAGAGCAGAGTGAAGCTCCCGTAATCCAAGAGGAAATAGGTAGCAACCTGTTAACACCACTTAAACAGACACAAGTCTATGGAGCTGGGTGGGATCCACCCAGGGGTACCGAGTGACCTTCTGGAAGTGCTCGCCAAGCTACTTTCAATATCAGTGGTCCTGGCTAACCAGAGAGGTCCCGGCTAACCAGGGAAGTCCCAGTTGACTGAAAGTTAGCAAATGTGACACCCATCTACAAGAAGGGCTGTAAGGAGGATATGGGGAACCACAGGTCTGTCAGTCTGACCTCAGTACCAGGGAAGCTTATGGAGCAGATCATCTTGAGTGCCATCACTCAAGTGCCATGGCATGTACAAGACACCCAAGTGATCACGCCCAGTCAGCATGGGTTTATGAGAGGCAGGTCCTGCTTGACCAACCTGATCTCCTTCTATGACAGCGTGACCTGCTTAGTGGATGAGGGAGAGGCTGTGGATGTTGTATTATCTGGACTTTACTAAAGCCTTTGACACACTTTCCCAGAGTATTCTCCTGGAGAAGCTGGCTGCTCATGGCTTGGATGGGTGTATTCTTTGCTGGGAAAAAACTGGCTGGATGGCCAGGCCCAAAGGGTTGTGGTGAATGGAGTTAAATCCAGTTGGTGGCTGGTCACAAGTGGTGTTCCCCAGGGCTCAGTCTTGGGGCCAGTTCTGTTTAATATCTTAATCAGTGATCTGGACAAGGGGATTGAGTGCACCCTCAGTAAGTTTGCAGGTGACACTAAGTGGGGGGGGAGCATTGATCTCTTTGAAGGCAGGAAGGCTCTACAGGGGTGTCGACAGGCTGGATCAATGGACCAAAACCAGTTGTATGAGATTCAACAAGGCTCAGTATCGAGTCCTGCTCTTGGGTCATAACAACCCTATGCAGCACTACAGGCTTGGGGAAGAGCAGCTGGAAAGCTGCCTGGTGGAGGAGGACCTGGGAATCTTGATCAACAGCCAGCTGAATAATAAGTTGGCAGTGTGCTCAGGTGGCCAAGAAGGCCAATGGCATCCTGGCCTTTATCAGTAATAGTGTGGCCAACAGGACTAGGGAAGTGATCGTTCCCCTTGGCACTGGTGAGGCTGCACCTCAAATACTGTGTCCAGTTTTGGGTCCCTCACGACAAGAAAGACGTTTAAGTACTGAAGCATGTCCAAAAAAGAAGAACAAAGCTGGTGAAGGTTCTAAAGCACAGGTCTTATGGGGAGGGGCTGAGGGAACTGGGGTTGTTTAGTCTGGAGGAGGCTGAGGGGAGACCTTATCGCTCTCTACAACTACCTGAAAGGGTGTTGTAGTGAGGCAGGTGTCGATCTCTTTTCCCAAGTAACAAGTGATATGACAAGAGGAAATGGCCGCAAGTTGCACCAGGAGAGGTTTAGATTGGATATTGGGAAAAATTTCTTCACCGAAAGGGTTATGAAGCACTGGAACAGGCTGGCCAGGGGCATGGTTGAGGCACCATCCCTGGAGTGTGGATGTGGCACTTAGGGACATGGTTTAGTGGTGGACTTGGCAGTGTTAGGTTAACGGTTGGACTCTGTGATCTTAAGGGTCTTGTTCAACCTAAATGAACCTGTGCTTCTTTCTAGCATAAACTATTGCTGAGATATTTGAAGGAAGTAAGGAAAATCCAAAGGAATGAGCTACATACTAGGTACACCTGTGTGCAGTGATGAGAAACTAGAAGTCTGTGTTAGATACTTTTCATGGAATCTCTTAGTCATTTGAGATTATCTGTAACTAGATAGATTGATCATCCAACAGGAACTCAGATGCTGAGAACATACTATTATACTATACTGTTTTTCTAATGCCCAGAGTGCTGGCACTGAATGGCCATTGCTTAGACATGAAGAGTCATAGATGAACAACTACCTTTCTGGGGCTGAGCTTGAGACACAGAATAGCTTCAAATAGTTCATTCTGTTTCTGATGCAGATGTCTTTGACAGTGTAAAACCACACTTGGTTTGTCCAATTGACAATTTGGGCATGGGTTTCTAAATGGGTCTTAACTTTCTCACATATTAATTTAATATTATTAATTTCCTGTATTAACTAGAGAGATTGTTCTGGTGAACCTAGACCAAATAGCATGAATTCCTCAATGCTTCTTAGTTGTTACAAAATGTTGCCATGCATCTTGTCTGCTTCAGGAGGTATGATGAACCCATTGATCCTGGTTTCGATATTTCATGCTGACTTGCATAGTATATCAAATAAAATTTCAGATAACAGTTCTTTTCTCAAACTCTTTGTTTTCTGTGCCATAAAGAAACATCTACAATTCTAAAAATAAAGATGCCACTGAACCACTTATGTGTGAGAGAGAATTTTCATACTTTGGCTGAAGAATATGGGAAGAGTCTAGATCTATAACAAACCACTTGATATAAGGTATACTTTTCTCCCATTAACTTTCTGTGGAAACAACCTATGTCTGTTAAGAATGAATCATCTTCCTGAGGGGCAGGGGTAAGACTCGGATAGAGAGCAAACCTGTGAGATGCTAAATGTAGCTTAAATCTTTTACTGGAAAGGTGTTCTGGGTATTACATTGAAATGTGGTCTGAGAATCATACAGAGAAAATACTGGGAAAAGGACTTAAATATTGCATATTCTGGTTTTTACAATTAGGGAGGCTTGAATTTTGCAGGTAACCATTTTTACCACTACATAACTTTCTGTCTTTGGAGCGGATGCATGAAATAGAGATTGGTAGGTGGCTCTGTAATTAAATATCTATCATAATATATATGGTAAGCAAATTGAAAATTGTAATCAGTGTTAACTTTGGCATTTGAGTGCTTCACTTGGCAACCTTGACAGGTGGTCTTTCTAGGGCATGGTTATGCGTCATTTTGTAAACACATGATAGTTGTTTCAGAACCTGTGGATTTATTGCTTAGATCCACCTCTAACTGAAATCAGAAGTAGAAGGATATTACTTTGTTAGTGAGCTTTTAGGAATTACTTGAAAGCTAAGAAAGAGGCATGGAAATAATTAGACACTAATCTTGTGTCTGTCCAGTGTTCCTTCACTGGATTATCATTTTAATCTCCCTGTCTCTTCCACAGCTCCTTATGATGGGTTTTGTGGATATGTATGTTGTGAGCTTGTGTGTCCACTTCAGTTTGAATTTATCTTTGAGGGGTAAATAAAGTTTGTCTCATCAGCTGAGTACGTACTATGTACATTCAGCAATGCAGGGTTGCCCTGAGAATCCCTGCTGTAGATTTGTTTTCAGCGTTAGTGCCCTCTGTCTGTGAGGAAGAGGAATTGGAGACAGAGTTCTTTTAAAGTATTAGTTAGATGATCGTTTAGGATACATAAATTCCCCCTATTTGATTGATAAAACTCCCTGCATGGCCTGAAATCACGGGTGGATTAAGCAATCTAAATTTACTGAGACAGAGCTAAACTTGAACAGCTTCTCACATGCAGAACAGAATGGATGTGTTCCTGTAATAAAGATTTGTTCTCTTAAAATAGTATTCTGTAGTCTTACTGTGTTATACTGCTTTATAAAATAGTTACAAAAATATCCTTTCTGGGAAAAAAAAAAGGCAAACTTTTATTATCTTCTCAGAAATGCCCAAATGTGCCTGGTGAAATGAGCCCTACATGTCGATAACCAGTACAGGGAATTTCAGTGTCTGTTAATTCTGCCTCCAAGTTGAGTGTGTTCTGTGTATAACATTAATCAACTTAGAACACCTCAATATCGAATGGTATACTGTGGTTAAATAGTAACATTTTATTGAGCGTATTCCTCTGATTCAGCAAAAGTAACTCATTTGTCTGCTGGTTTTGGCTAGGCTTTGGCTAAACCTCCACCAGTGAGGAACTTGTTCACTTGGATTATCAGGATTATCTTCCATCTGCGGTTTCTTTGCAAGAAGCTCTCTCAGGTCTGTGTCCCTTCTGTGAGGGGTAGTTTAGTTAAAATGAGACAATAGAATATATAAATTCTCTTAAGCAGGTGCACATGAACTGCGCTATGTGGCAACACATTGAAAGTGAGCAAATGAGGGAGGGCACCCCTGTGAGCCCCTCTGTGCTGTGGACACCCTCTCTTCCCCTAGGAGACCTTGGTACCATGTGTGACATGGGATGCTCTGATGTACGAAGTGAATGGGAACACTGGTATGAATTTGTATGTTAAATGTTAGTAAAGCTTAATTTCTTGGTCTTTTTTTATATAAACTAAATATAAATGGAACTTCTAGGAGTGCCTCCACACACCCCAGGAGATATTATTGCTCACTCCTGGGGTTCATGCACCCCACATTGGAGCCCATAGGCTGAGAAAACTGAAGTGAGGCACAATCTGCATGTCCTTTGCAGGAGACCACTTTACAAGGCCAAAAGTTTTCAACACTTTGCTCCATACAAGTGATGTCCCCAGCTCTGGCGTAGCATTTTTAACAGTAATTATTGTATTGTGTACGTTTTGTTTGTTTCCACCTCTGAACCTTACTTGAACTCATGTTCCCACCTTGGTTTGCTTCTATATGACTTTGTGCAATCTTGGAAAGCTCTAGAATTAGATGAACGATCTGGGATTTCTTAGAATCTGAGCTTGATTGTTAGAAGAAATAACATAATTGTGGATCAGTTGCTCCTGCTTGGACTAGTGAAAAACTCAGTCTGGGATTCAGCTGTAAAAACAGTACAGGACAACTGGAAAGGGTTTCTTATGGAGACAGTTTATTCCCAGATTTCTGACACTATCAGCTGGGTACCTAGTGTGTCTACCCGACCTAATGTAATGGGCAGTGGGATCCCAGCCCACCACCCGCAGTGGCAGGGTTTCGGCTGCAGGTGCAAGCTGGGCAGTGGGGGGCAGCTGGGATTTGGATGTGTGGTGGCCCTGACATGGCCAGAGCAGAGGCTGCTGCCAGCATGGACAACCATGGGAAACCATGGGAAGGAAGGCAGGGCAGCCCCGGGGGCCTGCAGAGCTGCTGTGCCTGGCTGCAGGGGTGGAAAGGCAGGAAGCCCCAGCAAGGTGTGCAAGGTGTCCAGTTGTTTATGGGAGGTATGCTGTGGCTTGGTGAAGGAGCATGTGCAGCAGAAGCAGCCTGCTGGAGTCCAGGCGGGGCTTGGCTGTGCTGTGGTGGTAGAAGGGAGGGAGCATGAGGCTGCCCTCCCAGGCTGCACATCTGGGCTTCTTGTGAGGCAGTTTTCCTTCAAAATCGAGCCTGGTGAAAATGCAGCTGTTGCTCTCCTCTTGCAGTTAGCTCTTTCTTTGCACCTTCTGAGCAGGGGGGATCATCTCTTGAGGTTGTAGTGGAAGAGTAACTAAAGTACACAAAAGAAGAGTTAGTTGCCAGCCTTTGGAGATGGGAGAACACCAAGATATAGGAGAGCTGAGCCTTGTAATGGCAAAAGACCAGCATGGGTCTCAAAAAGGGCTAGTGGGCATTTGAAACCTAAATCTTAGGCTGACCAAAAGGTTATGCCACAATTCTGTTAAGTAAAGTCCACCCTTGTGTTTTGACCTGAGAAAGAAATGAATCCCAGAGCATTTTCTCTCCTCTTCCTCTTGACCTCCATTGCCAAGCCTTATGTTACTGAAAGGTGAAGGTCTCATGCTGGAATCGTTCTGAGAGTCAGATCATGTGCAGCAGAAGTGATGTACCTTGCTGTAAGCAGGAGGTGCTGCTGCTTCTTCTCTCAGAAACTGATCAAGCAAGTCAGATGTTTCAGGGTTGCATTGCACTTGGCTGAATCTGTAGAGATTGAGCTGATGAAGGAAACTTTTCATACTGTCTCCTTCAAAAATTCTGCGAGGCTGTCTCTGTGCCAGCACTTCTTTTTGGAAGGCTTGTTCTTTGATGAAGAACACAACACGGGTGCCATCATCAACCCACTGAATTGACGGAAACTGGTGGCTTTGGACAATTCTCCAGAATTTCTTTGGAAAGGTGAGGGATACAAAGTCATTATCTTCACCAGAGCTCTCCTCCAAAGAAACAGGATGGACTCTGTTGGTCCTGCGGTCATTGCTGCATGCTTGGAAAGGCTTTTCTTCCTTGATGGATGCTAGATCAGCATCACAATGTGCTCTTTTGACCCATCCTGGAGTGGCAGAGGAAGTTGAGTCTGCTGACTCAACGAGCTCGTTAGGAGGAGAAGCAGGCGATATTTCTCCTGGAGACAGCTCCCTTGGAAACTCTCCTGTCAGGGTTAGAGCAAAGTGATGCCTAGCTGTAGGCATTTCCCTGGGCAGCTGAGGTTGGTTCTGCCAGATAACAAGCAATAACAAACTGACACCAGCTGGCTGCGGGTGCTGAGGGGAAGTTCTCAAACATCACTGTGCCTGTGCTGCATGGCGGTGACATCACAGCCTGGCACCCGTATCCTGGCGTGCTGCAGCAGCAAGAGAGGAAGCTGTTGAACAGCACTTGTTGTCATTTCCAGAGCTGCAGGTGTTTGGACTCAAGAGCTGAGCAGTAAATCCAACTGTCTTGAACCGTTGTAGGCAATGCCAGGGCAGCACTGTGTCCTGTTGGCTGAGGAGCTGGCAGCCAGGGAGGAAGAGGCAAAGCTGCAGCGTTGGGCATCAAAGTGCCCCATTGTGGAGGTTATGCAGTTGGGCACCTCTCCCACACACGCAAATGTTCTTGCCTCTTTGCTGTAGTGTTGGCTTTGGAGCTCCCACCTGGGAGCCTGCTTGAGCAAGAGTTGTGATGGGCAGGGTTGGGGCTGCAGCCAGTGCCCGGCCTGCTGGGTTTGTGAGGTGTCTCCTCTGCTGAACATTACTTGGCCTTCATTATGTGATGCCCTGAATAGCTGCCTTCAGGCCTCCTGTGTTTCCCTCTGGGTTCTCCAGCTGTGTGTAGAAATGCATTTCCCGAACAACATGGGCCAAGGGAGATCAAAATCTCTCCCCAGTTCCTCCCTGTTTCTTCTCTAACCTAAGATGGGCTCTGTGATTTCAGTAGCACTCCTTCTGTCCTGGGCAGTCCCTGTACCCAGGTGGTGCTCCCAGATTTCATCAGTCTCTGTGTGGGTGCTCTGTAAGTGCAACTTGAAGTGAGAGACTAAGCACATTTTGCAAATGGTACAAATGGGAGATACTAAAAAAACCCAAAAAACCACAAAACATTTATTTGACTTGGTTCTACTTTTTTTTATTTTATATTTAGATTTCAGGAAACAGAACAAAGTCGATAACTTTCTCTCAACCTTCTGAGTAAACACCCTCTCTACTGGATCAAGTGTATTTTCTGTAAAAGACAGGTTTGATGTAAGAACCAGGGGAAATCAGCACTTCTGTTCCCTTTAGCAATTGGATCAGTCCCTCGGAGATTTATGAAACTCTGGCCTAAATATTTGGGCAATAAAGATGAGGACAACTAAGCCTTGGACCCTCTGAGCAGAGGTAACTGATGGGAGTTTAGGACAAGTAAGGAGAATCTCCTCCAAGTGCCAGAGTGTACCTGAAGACCTGACAGGCAGATGCAAGTCACAGTCCGCTGGGCTTTGCATTTACCCTGCAGTGCTTTTCAACTCAGTAGGATGGAAAAGAAGGGCTGTGTCTGTGGGCTGAGAAAGCATGGTGGCCAAGCCAAGAGGAGACCGCTAGGGTCAGGTTTGTACCAGGTACTGCAACAGTAGTTGGTACAAGAACTGTATAAAAATAATAGCCACTACTGGGAACTAGTACAGGTGATTGCCTGATGTATTGGCTTTACTGAAGTTTTCCATGCAAAGGTGACTGTCTAGAAGGAGTATTGAAGAACAAGTCTTTGGGCATGGTCTGGGATAACATGTCTGCTCTGGTCCATCTTTCCTGAAAACTTGGAAATCCTTTTCATTCTTTATAGATGCTAAGCATCATAAGTTGCTCTTTTGCATCATCCTGCAAGGACAGGAGAAGTTGAGTCTACAACTTCAATGAGCTCATCTGGAGCAGAAGCAGATGATGATCCTGTGCTTCTCACCAGCAGGCTCAGGCTGCAGCCCTGCTTGTCACTCAGAGTAACTGGTGGTTGTGCAAGCCTGCCCAGAAATTGGAGATCTCTGGGGAATTAGACTTAGAAGGTCAAAGGCTTTCAAAAGAATGATGGTTCTATAAATTAAGTGGACCTTTTTTTCTGAGAACTATGAGGAGTCTGTGTCCTGCTGACAGAAAATGTTCTCCAGCTGCTGCAACTGCAAGACTGAGTCTGCAATCCAAACAGAAACACTACAGCCTACCTGTGCTGACATCTCTACCCAGTCAGACCTCCCAACAACAGAAATAGCTGTCTGAACCTGTGGCTGGGTGGAGGACCAGCATCTGGAAGTCCCTGTAGCACCTGAAGGCAGAAGTGGATGTCATAGCTGGGGAGTATGCCCAGCTAGAACTTTTCAAACAAGAAGCTAAGTTACCGGAAGAGTTCA
>NW_010122979.1:40596-44940 GCF_000699245.1 Pterocles gutturalis
CAGCATCTGGGAATGTGAGCAGGAGATCTATACATTAGAATCAATGCCACTAGACAAGCATATGAATTATTAGTAACTGGAAATTCCTTACTGAGAGGCACTGAAGTACCTGTTTGCTCTCCAGACAACTTCTCTGGCGAAGCTGGATGCCTATCAGCAGCTTGTCTTTGTCATAATAATACTACTAATACTATTAAAACTAATGCTGCTACTATAATAATAATAATAAAAACAAGAACAATTGAAAAAAGCTGAAGAAGCAGAAGAAACAGAAAAAGCAGAAGCTAAAACAGAAGCGAACGATGATAAAGCAGAAGGAGCAGAAGCAGCAAAAGGAGAGCTTTTACAGGTACATTGGCCCAAAAAGGAAGACTAAATAAAATGTACAGAGAAAGCAGTCCTGCAGAGAAGAACTTGAGGATACTGGTGAATTACAAATTGGACATGACCCAACAATGTGTGCTTGCAGCCCAGTAAGCCAACCATATCCTAGGCTGCATAAAAAGAAGCATGGCCAGCAGGTCAAGAGAGGTGATTCTGCCCCTCTACTCTTTTGTGAGACTCCATGTGAAGAACTGCATCCAGCTCTGGTGCCCCCAGCACAAGAAAGATACGGACTTCAGAGTGTATTCAAGGGAGGGAGACCTTGTTGCAACCTTGTGTTATATAAAGTGGGCTTTTAAGAAAGATGGAGAGAGACTTTCCGCCAGAGCCTCCACTGACAGGACAAGAGACAACAGTTTTAAACTGAAAGAGGGTAGATTAGATTGGACATAAGGAAGACTTTTTTTTTATGATGAGGGCGATGAGACACTGGGACAGGTTGCCCAGAGAAGCTGTGGATGCCCCATCTTTGGAGGTGTTCAAAGTCAGGTTTGATGGGGCTTTGAGCAACCTGGTCTAGTGGAAAGTATCCCTGCCATGGCATGGGGGTTGGAACTAGATGATCTTTAAAGGTTGCTTCCAACCCAAACCCTTCTATGATTCTGTGAATGTTAGGGCTCAAAGTTCTATTTCACAGCTGATGGTAGTTCAGAGTCTATGCTGCTGGAATTCTTCCTTTCCAATTTGCAACAGCAGTTAGGTAGGTCTTCCAGAAAAAGAAATAGAAAATTCCATTCTCAATCTTGGGGCATTTATATTTATGATAAATTAATTTTAGCTATTTTGTTTTTGGATATCTTGTAGTTATTCTTTTGGGAGCTATGTATATCTTTTATATTTACTTGCTTGATGCTTTTGTCTTTTGTGTCTTTTGTTGGTTTATTTCAACTTTTAAGAATATGTAGTGTAACATCTAAAAGAATTGCAATAGCTATTAAGAATTACTATTTTGCAAAATGACAGGTAAGATTTCAGATTTTGTAAAAGCCATATTGTTTTACAAAGCAGTTACGAAATGCTTTTCAGAAGAACAGCTGCCAATATGGCAGGAAAATGTCCAAAAAAACAGCTGCCAATATGGCAGGAAACTGTCAATATGCCAGATAGTTCCTCTTAGCAGATGTATTAACACAGGGTGAAATTCGCTGTAGAGATGCAAAGCTTTTTCTTTAGTGTCATGAAGGCTGGATTTATACCGTGTCTTATTTTGACTACAAGGCACTCAATCTGTGTGGTTTTTTGTCAGTGCTTACAAATCTGATGTGTTATGGCGACAATACGGAGTAGCTGATCTCAGTTGATTGTTTTGTGGATAGATGTAAAAACTAACAAGCTAGAACTTCCAAAAAGATAAATGTAATGATTGATACCAAGTCTTGCTACAAATGTCTAGTTTGCTCAGAGGATCACTGTATATACAATGGGTTTAAAAATCACAGAATCACAAATATGTTTTAAATCGAGTATTTCTGAGTAGTAGTAATGCGTTTTACTTGACTGTTATGGTTAAATAAATCAAATTTAATGGTGACCAAAAGTAGGCTTTATTTGAGTTGACTTAAAACAATTCCAAGTAAAGATAAAAAGATAATACCAAAAATGTAAATTCAGCATTGATATTTGGACATATTCTACTTTTTTTTACGTAACTTAAGAAATCTGCTATGAAAATGTGTAGCTATTTTACTTCAGTGTCACTTTGAATTTATTAAAGAAAAATAGTTTTATTTTTTTTTTAGAGGAAGTGTGTGCAGTAATTTTGGCTTTCTATTGCTGTTACTCTGATTTGCCTCATTGATCAGCTGGGTCAATCCCAAAGTTAGCAATTGCTTAGATTAGATTAATTTGACCAGCATGGAAGTGACCCTTTTAATCTTTGAGCTGTTGGAGGGCAATAGTGGATAGATGATTGAATAATAAGTATGATGGACCTTTTTAGACTTGGTTGTCGTGTTATTAGAGAAACTTGGATTAATGCTTTGATTCCAAGGATTGTCAGAGTGCTAGACTCTTTCTCTTAACAGAGATATGCACTTGTCACTTTTTATGAAGAATAACATTTGTGAAATCCAATAAACAGGTTTAGACTAGGTGGATTAGTCTGAAAACGGTTCCCCAGACAAGATGGCATCCTGGAGAAGACTGGACTCTCTGCAAGGAAGAGTACTTACCACATGTGCTCTGTATTGCATTACACATCCTACGTGCACTGCCAAAATTACAGTTGAAAGTGCCATCTTAACTTTAGCCTGATGAGAATGTTTAATGATGCATTAAGATCATTTTAGTAAATCTGATAGTTTAACATTTTTATTAATCACAAACATGCAAAATTTATACCTGAAAGTTTTACCTAATTAAGAGATGCATCTTGTCTGCATAGCAGATGAATTGGTAGCCATAGTATGTGTCAGTTCTGAGGTCTGAATTGTGTCTCATAATTCCAGTACCTTAGAAAGTAATGACTTTATAACATAGACTGTAATTCAAGAAAGCAATTCATTTATCTCCTACATTGCTGTCATACTTTAGAGATGAATGCATCAAATGCTTTTTGGTTTGTGCTGAAGACAGATTTTAAAATTCATATATGTCTTTATGTACACATAACACACACAGTTATTGGTGCTTCAAAGGCAAATCCCTGCATTAAGCTTGAGAGTGATCGTTGTATAAAACTTGTTAAGGGACAGTAGGTTAAAAGCCTACTAGACTTTGAAATATTTAAAAAAATAAAAAATCCAATCCTTACATATGTAGTTTTCAAAACCAACATGATATTTTCCAATGTTCATTTGAATGAGCCAGAAAATTAAACCAATTCAATACCATATTTTTAGGACTAGAATGAAGGGCCAACCATTTTAGAGTGATTTCTATTGATAGGTAATTTAGTGTTCTGGTGAAAATAATTTTATTCAGACTACTGGCTGCAAAGATTTTCTTTACAGTATGCCTACCATAAATGAACCTGGATGAATTATTGGCACACTAAACAAGTATGACCCATGCAAGAGTAACAGCTGATATGGAAGTTGTTCTAAGAGTCATATGCCACTGCTGTATTTTTAATACGGAAAGCATATTAGAGGTACTTTACAATGATACTTGTTTTCATGTTGGAATTGCTATCTACCAGGTCATCCATGCAAATGACAGCATATAGGACTCAGTGGTCTGCATTCTGCCAGAGTCATATAATTTTGGAGGGACATTTTCTAGAGAAGAGTTATTATATTAATGCCCCTGTTGAGTTTGTTCCGTGAGGCAGAATTTTACCTTGCCAAGAAGCATGTCAGTAGCAGCCAAACTGTTTTGTCATATGGTTGTTTGTCTAGTCCTGTCTAGTAGGCTCCGAGAGCCCCAGGAAGGTGCTGGTGTGCTTTGCTCCCCTTCCTAGGGACCCCGGCAGTGGGAGCAGGCTGTTTGGCTCGCTGGGTCCCCAAGGGGTGCAGCCAGCAGCAGTCCCCTACTCTGCCTCTGCAGCCAATGTGCTCAATGGCCTTTCCTCCCAAAAGCCTGAGAGCCATCAGCTGCTGGCGTGAATCACCATGGCCACATCCCAGGGCGGGAGGCAGCTGGAGGAGCCAGGGCAAGTGGGGAGGGATAGAGAGCTTCCCATGGGAAAATGCGGGTGGGGATAGAGGAGTGCTGCAGCGTGCATGCAGGGATGTCTGAGTTCAAGCATCCTGAGCTTTCTGAGCTCACACTCAAACCAGGCAGTCCTGGCCACTTGCTGATGGCAGCACATCTTGTCCGTTCCTCAGCAGCCTTTGGTGCCCGCTGGGCGCAGGTCCTCACGTGGACTCACTCCGTGCCGTGCCCAGCTGGAGCCCATGGCAGCACAGCCGTGTCCTACTGCCACCTGCATCCAGAGACCAGACAGGGATAAATTCTTCCCTCGTGGCCGTATCCATGCTGGAGAACATGGCAGTGCTCGGGTCGGCTCCCTGGCTGGCG
>NW_010122980.1:0-5532 GCF_000699245.1 Pterocles gutturalis
CGTAGGTTTTGGTGGGTTTCGTCCTTCGCCTTTTCGGTGGGGCTAGCCCGGGGCTGCCTCTCCTCTCCCGAAGTGTGAGCGGGCAGCGGCTGCCGGTGAGGCAGAGCAGGTGAAGCGAGGCGAGCACCGGCCGCTCGCTTAAAATAAGGAAAGCGGGGCGAGGCGATAGCTCAAGATGGCAGAAACCCTAGACATTTTCTGGTATGTCCTTTTCCTGCCTCCCCTTCGCTCGGACGCTTTAAGAAAGGTCACAGTAATGCTATCGCTCCACGGAGGTATATGGTTTCAGGAAGCACTTGACTTCCTGTCAGAAGTTGCAAAAGCACTAAACCGAAATGACGGTCGTGTTTTTACAATACTTCCCCCATGGAAGAAGAGCGGGTCAGCAGTCAGGTCTCCCACACACAAGAGAAACCCTGGACCCACGCAAATCACTTAAGAACTTGACAATGTTGTATTCCCCATATTTGGCCTCTTTAAGCTGAGATTCAAGATCTCAGTGTCACAATTTCCAGCGTGCTGTGGAATCCCCTGAGAGTCGCATTTATTTCCCCACAAAAAGCTAGGTAGTTTCATGAGTATTAAAATTATTGAAACCTGTTGGCCAGTGGGTCTGGGATCCACAGGAGAGTGGTTCACTGTATTTTGGACTGAATTAAAGAAAGGGGTGAGGATCCACTGCAGCGTAAGTTACTTTTCAGTAGATAATTCAATAGAGAGTTTGTACGCGTTTCTAAACTCCAGGAAACACTTTAAAATATAAAATGGTCTTACTGGTATGTGGTTAAAATTCCCACTGAAGTTTTTCCTTTAGTTAGGATATCCTTTGTTGTCTAACGTGGGCTGAACTACACAATCATGTTTTCTTGAAACTTGTAGAAACAAATGTCTCTAAGATTTCTACCCCTCAGTTAAACTCGAATAAAATTAGCTAACAGTCTTACAGAGGCATGTATGTGTATACACACACTGATTGATTCCCTGAGAAGTTAGGACTAAATGTATCAGCTCTTGAGTACAGTGAAACACGGAAAGGATGATGGATAGAAATTGTGTAGAAACTTGAACTACTTGAATTCTTTTATTAGTTGTTCATGAAGGAGTTGCTAGTTTCCTTAATGCTGGAATGGAATTTCAGTTGTGGGGTTTTTAACTTCAGGAAATATGAAAATGTTTGTACTGTTATAATTATTTTATGTAATATTCTAAGAAATATAAAAACATTCATCTGAGTTTTACCTCAGACAAAAGTCAGATTAAACATCCACAAGAATCAGTATAAAAACTTTCTATTTAGATTGTTTTCTAAAGCATTTTTGCAATCTTCTTTTTTTTTTTAAAAAAAAAGGAGATCTTTAGTATCTCAATGGTTGCTCCACTGTTTGCAGTAATTTATTTTTAGTTTGCTAGGGAGAAAGTCAATGGGCTACAAGTGAACCTTTCCTTTGTCCCATGAATACCATTGAGCTTTCGCTATCTCACATTAAAAAATTCTCATTGAGAAAATGTCAGGTTTACCATTGCCTGTGCAACTTTTTTTTTTTTGCTCTTGTCTATGTAGTCATTGTGATATAGATTTTATCAGCTGCTTTACTTTTTCCACTGTTGCACATTCAGTGTAGAGTGAAAACAAAAAAGGTATAAAACCAATTTTTCTCCTTTGTATTACAAAAGGGATAAAGCTATTATTTTCTGTCCATTGGTATATTCTTTGGAACTTAAATAATTTTCATAAGGAACGTATATTTGATTTGCTAGAGTTGTTTATGTTTTGCTAATTCCCTTTCTACATTTAGTTGTAGATTCTCTAGCTCAAGGCGCATAAACACAAGAAAGTTCCCATGTGCTAGCTGCTCTGAAGTAACTTTCCCCGTGTAAGCTCCTAGCCTAGGGCCACTGTGAGGTCTTTCTTTTGCTTACATGCCATCATTGAGTAAAGATCATGGATTTATTTCAGCTCAGGGTTTCAAAGTTCTGCATTACATGTTCAACAAGAGACTGTGCCTGCAAAATGTTTGTTTGAGCTGGTGGAATAAGCTCTATGAGCAGATTTACTTGCTAAATTCAAGAACACAAAGGAGCAGACTCTAAACTCCATGTCATAAACCAGATACCAGTCTAAGTTAAGTTCTAATGAAGTCATAATGATGTATTAGAATGGCTAATTTCTGTCAGCTTCTGTATTTTGTACTGTATCTTATGTTCTGACACACTTCCAATTTCTCCCCTTGAAGAAACTTGAAGAAATTTCTCCCCTTGAAGACTTGAAGAAATTTTAACCAAAATAGTTTTGTATGTAATCCTAAAATAATGAATGTGTTTCTGTTTGCTGTTAGTTTTGTAAATGCTGATCTTTTAGTCTAAATTTCAGCTCCATCCTCATAGACTAAATAACAGAAGCCTTGCAATTCTTCCTCTCCTTTTCTCAACCTTTTCTGAGAAAAAAAAAAAAAAAGATTTTGTGTATTATACTCCAAAGAAAGGCTACTCTTTCAGAAATCTTCATCATAAAGAGAATTATTACATGTTATGATAGCTTGCCATTCCAGTACAATGACAGAGACTTCAAAAATAAACTGTTCTTATCATTAAGATGGATCCCTGTGGTATCTTTTTGAAGCCAGATGTTTCCAGCATGGAAAGATTCAATTTATTTTATATGTAGACTTCTCAATACCTGGTTTTGCTTTCCATTTAAAATTATACTTTGACTATGCACAGACTTTCTGCTTTGCTGGTTATATAAGCAAAAAGTTACAAAAGAAAAATATAATTACATCATTGTAATGGCAGTGACTGTGACCTTCTGTTTTATCAACTGCCTGTGAAGAAAAAGCAATTTCCCTACTGACCAGACTTCTCAAATAGGGAATGCAAGACCATTGATGCTTTCTAAGAAGAAAGGTGCACCAGAAACTTATCCCTTTTATAGAATTTGTAATGTATGATAAATAAATAAACAATCCTGTCTTTAAATAAATACACCAGAGAAAAATCACCATGTGGGACATTTGTCTACCAAATATAGCGCGTGAGAAATGTGAAGGTGAATAAGTAGCAGGAACAAATTTACCTGGGGAAGAGACAAGAATGGGGGGCTGAATGCATGGCAAGATTGCTTCCAGTAAGGTATGTCTACGGGATTATGGAGACTTCCACACAGGTAGGGTTGCGTTTGTCCGATTTGTATAGCAGGAACGGTATCCTGCCATCCTCAGCCTGAGGGCTATAGGGCAATTAATTGAATCACATTACCATACTGCTCACTACTCAGCTTGTTAGTAGATTTTTTTCACACTTCCTTATCATCTTTATCCACCAACATCTTTTGTCTTTCTTGTTTCCTTTTGCTACACTTTCTTGCCTGATCAATTTCTTAGTAAACTGTTTTAGCAACCTGTATAAAAACGTGTCATTTCTTCTCTTAACTGTATATATTAGGTTCCTAGTCTTATCCTTTAATTACCCTGTTAATAGCCTAATGGACTATGTACTTTAAATTCTCAATAGTTTGTCAGTAAGGCTTCATTTCGAATACTTCCATTGTAAATTTATGACATTTGCCTGTATCATATAACGCAAAGCAACTTTGTCTCTTCACAAATGGACCCTAAAGAATTTAAATGATCCTGGGGCAAAAGGAGAGGTATTCACATGGGTCTACAACTGATGATAGAGAAGAAAGAAAAAAACATTTCACAATGGAGGGTGTTACCACTAGACTGTCACAGGAATCCATCTGGGACCAATCTTTCTCAGCATATCCATGAATGACCTAGAAAAGAGACTAAAGAGAAATGACAAAATAGTCTCACATTGCCAAGTATCATGAGGTAAATACTAAAATGAAGCTCAAGGAGTTGCAGAAGAATCTCAGAGTGAGTGACTGCTGAGTGACATACCAGGAGAGGGGAGTTCAGCATTGAAAACTATACAGGAGGAAAGTGTATGGGAAAAAAGTTTAACTTTACGTACTGGACTTCCTACCAATTAAGAAAGAAATCTTCCCTGTCACTGATTTCAAAACAGCCAAAAGATAAAACCATGTCAGGAGTTATTAGGAAAGGAATAAAGAATAAGGGAGACAACATCGTTATGCCTCACTATAAATCCATGCTACTGCTATAGGCTGTATCTTCCATTTCCAAAATGATACCGTAGCATAGGAAAAGATACCAGAAAGGGAGGAAAACTGTGACCAGAGATTCAGTAAAATGTCTCTAGATAGAGAAATTAAATACATTATGACTCCTCAGCTTAAGAAAGACACTTTTCATGAGGATAGTAATCTCATAAATGGCCTGGAGAAGATTGCTAGGGAGTGACTGTACACTTTTTCTCATAACAAGAGCTATCAGACAGAAACTTTAAAACAGAAGAAAAACAGGTAACAACACAAATCAATAATGAAGCTCACTGCCATGAGATGTAGAGGGGAGCAAAAACCCCATTTTTTCATTTAAACAATTGACAAATTCATGGAAGAATTGTTCATAGAGCAGCAACATGATAGAAATACCATGTTCCTAGCTTCCCCATGGCAATCTGTAGCCTTTACTAAGACAAATTAAAAGAGTGTTACATTTTGATGAATTAAGAGTACTAGAAAAGGAAAAAAAATATGAGGACTTGGGAGAGCCCACAAAAGAGTAATGAAAATCAAAGCAACAAAGTCAGGCTTTAAGCTTCACGTACAGTGTCTGAACAGTGAAATAATCAAATAGCCTACACGTATAGCCAAATGGTTCCCATCGCTTTTCCTGTGGTTTTATATTGACATCAGGAGCAGAATTTGAATGAGAAGAAATAAGCCATCAAAATCTGCTCTTTTGACTTAGATGAGGACAGGATTAAACCCTCGTGTTACTGAATTGATATAAATATAGCTGAATTTGCACATTACAATTTAAATTTTTTTTTTAAGTTTAAATAATATATATTTGCATGATACAGGTTTATTTACCTACAGTTCAGAAATAAAACTCTTCAGCCATTTCTGAATTGGAGAATGGGTAGAAATGCTGTGTGTCTGGCACTGAAGATTTTTATTTGGGTTTTATTCAGCTCTCTCGCTACACTCTCCATCAAGATTTTTACAAGCAAGATTTGTCTGCCTAACTGTTTATGGGTTGAGACTCTCTGTGGTACTGAACCAAAACTGCTTTGAGAAACAGGAATTTACACCTTCTAGCAGTTCTTTGGAAACACTTTTTAGCCCTAATATATTAAAAAAAAAAAAATCCTACCCTTGTCCAGTTCCTTGACTCATCCATAGAAGAATAAGTCCCATCTGACCAGACCTCTCAGAAGGGAAAGCAGAAAGGACTGGGCATTGTTCTGAAATGAGAACCCATAGTTAGGATGACTCAGTGTGCAGAAATGAACTGTAATCATATCTGTGGGCTTTCATTCACCAATTTAGCTATTTCATGTTTATAAATTTTTTCCAGAAAGCTTCTTTTCTGTAGGGCCTCGTTAAGGATTTTTACAACACCCATATTCTGATATTCTTCCACTGTGCTGAAGCAGGAA
>NW_010122980.1:5563-10812 GCF_000699245.1 Pterocles gutturalis
TTTCCCCTTTTAATAACAAGAAACATCCTTGTGTTGTGCAGGACTGATGTTTTTCCTGCCTTTAACTGTGTTTGCTCTACAAGATCAGTTTCTAGTGTGCTTTCGAACTATGTGGGGATCATACACCCCTACAAAACACTGTGGTTTTCTGTGTTTCCACCAAAATTTGAAAATTTGGGGTTTCAATTTCTGGTGGAAAGGGGGTCCCTTCTACAAAGTTCATGATGGAGCCTTTCTTCCTCTAGGACATGCCATAGGTAACCCTGCAGCCACATACTTACGCCAGCAGAAGAAGCTTACGTAGCTTCAAAAGCACACAGACTGCCTTCTACAGCTAGACTCAGCTGTGCATTTAGGTGCTGGTTCAACAAGCCATCTTGGCAGCAAATTATTTCATCTATTACAGAAGCAGAGTTTGAAGTTCAAACAAGGACATTCTGCTTTAGGTCTCATGAATGCTGAAGGGAAAACATTGGCTATTAAATTATTTTCCCAAAGAAAAAACCAGTATTTTGCTATGTTTATATAAAACATGCTGGTTTATATATATATTTTTTTTCCACTTCCTGCAGCCATGTACTTCATATTGTTCATACAAAATTGCAGGCTTTTGAGATTCTTATTAATAGGAGAAAATTCACTTTCTCATAGTACTGAAAAGTGTAGTCATCTGGAAGCCAGGATGAGACAGGAAATGGAAGAAACGTCTTGAGTGTTGTACGCCCTTTGTTAATAATGAGCAGAATATAAGTACCCGAAAGTATTTTAGTATTCCAGGCAGACAATTAAAATTAGATGGGAAGCTAAAGCACATTAAGAAACATGAGACTGATTATACTGCACTGTGCCTCTGTCCCCGAAGAGCATAATTTCATAAGATCTTGCTTTTTATCAACCTTTCTCTCAGCCCCTTGTCACACAAACCAAACATATGCGAACAGAAGAAAACATACCTTCTCTATCTTCTCACATTTCACATTTTATAGTGGAGACATCAGTTCTTATCTCAGATTAATGTCTATGTACACAGCAGACTAGGAAAGTCTGCAGACTAAATGGATCCATTAAGGGTGACACTGTAATTGTGACGAGATGCTCTAACCTATAACTATGTCCCTAGATGGTCCATGTCATCACAGATGTAAAATGTTTGCTTGCAGGCTACAGTTGTCCCAGCAGAAAAAGTTGCACTATATCTCACTGATAACTGATAAGTCGTGATCTTACAATTGACTGCACTAGGTCTCTATTTTAATTCAAGGATGATCACGTTTTACCCTTCATTAATCTCATTATATACCAGAAGCTACCTGTAAAATCTTGCATTGACAGAAGTTTATTGTGTTAATCTGTTGAACACAAAAACATACCGATTCCTGAAAGTTTCAGTTGTCAGTCTAGGGTGTTGGTAACAAACTAAAACCATTGCGATGTGATGGGTTTTTTAGGGTACAGCTTCATGTCATGCTTAATCCAATTTACTGGCGGTCTGCTGATGAAGTGCTGATCCTGCTCTCCCTTTCTCCCAGCCCTGGCTCTGGTTCTTGCATTAGCAATCACATGCCTGTGTGGTGATTTGGATCAGTTCACTGATTCCATGGGAAGTATATCCACATCCTGCTGGATTAGTCTCCTGTGGCAGCAGTCTCTGGGTGTCACGCGGCAGGGACACCGTGTGTGTGGGAATGGGAGAGGCCAGCGCATCCCATTCACTGGGAGCCCACAGTTAGCTCAGATGAGGCAGAAGGTGAAACTCCATCCAGAATGTCCTGTATGGAGGGGGATGGTGGCTCCAGCTCTTGGATACCACAAAATCCACCTTCTCAGTTTGCAGCAATGAATGCTCCCACTCATGGTTGAAGCCCAGAGCTGCGTATCTGGAGCAGTCACGTCTTTGCAGAGCAGGTACAGAAACAAACAGCAGAGGGATGACTTCGCTGCCATGACCAATACTGAACCTCTTTTCCAGCTGATCAGAGACCCTCAGTACTTAGGAACACCAGCCTGCAGACTAATCACAAATAGCCCCAAAACTGAGTTTGTTGCTTTGAGAGAGTTTCTACCTGAAAAATAAATTACAGCTTGTAAGCTGTTTTGCAATATTTGAATCTACCATCCTCCCTGACAGCTATGTGTGTGGGACAGTTACAGCTTGTAATAACTGTGCCTCCACAAAAATGCAGGTCCTGTGCATGTACCCTCTCTATCGTTCCCATCCCACAGCCTTCTAAAAGTAGTTACCCAGTAAGTTCCTGCACTCTGACACACTCCCAGCAATATTCCACCTCCTCCTGCAGCCCTCCTTCCATTCAGTAAAATCTGCTGCAACCTCCCACTTTCACCAGACCTTTGTCTAGATCCCAAAGCCTCACGCTCCCTTGGCTTCTACAGTTGCCAGCTTGGTTTTCCTCCCACCTTTTTCAAGAGAACAGTCTTCCTGAGGAGTTTGGACTGGGCCTATCCCTTCTTCCAGCTGAGATAGAGGGTACCTGATGCTTAAAGAAGAGCAGATTTTGCTGCTCCACATCAACAGTAGTGTTCTTCCCTGCTCAGAAGTAAATGTACAGGGGGAGTTTATAGGCTGTAGACATATATTAACACCGCGATGGAGGAGCAGAGCTGCACAGACTTCCTGTCCCACTGTCTCCTGATAGCAGAAGGATTTGCCTCAGCATCATAGTTGCTTGCAGATGTTATCAGAGGGAACTGCAGGAGGCCACAAATCTACATTTATTTTCTGATGAGGCTTAAGTGAGAAATACACAGATAAGCCTCTGAATCTGCGACCGAGAATTATCTGTACTGACTCTGTATCTTCTGAATACAGCAAGAAATATAGAGACAACCCTGCTAGACACTTTGTATACGGACTTAACTTGGCCTAAATGCAAATTTCTGCCACACTCTGTGTGCAGAACTCACCTAGGCGGTCTGTTCTTCCTGGATCAGCTTCTAGTTTCATATCTTGATGCTGTGATTGTCTTACACATCTACTCTCAGTTCTGCTGATTTCACTTCTTGAACTTGGAATATATCCTGCCCCCAACTGCACCTTCCTCCCAAACTCCCTTGGTGCAAATCATAAACTTCTTCCCCCACCTCTTGAGAAGCTCTCCAGTGCCAACGCACCACCTGCCTGGATCAGGTATGGGAAAGTGCTGCAGTTACGTGCACTGAGGGGCTCAGCAAAGCATACTGATTTCAGTGGAAAAATTCTCATCAACTTCACTGGACTTCTGATGTTGGTAGGTAGTACACAGGCTCCTCAGCCCATGGTACATCTTCCCTTCTTACTTGTATAGAGGCTGACAGTGTTGCCACTGTCTTGTTTCCATGAGCAGTTTTCTCAGAGACTTTAATGCAGGTCTATGCTTGCTTTTATTTGTATTTACGAAAGTAAAATTAAAATTTCTAACCTGTTCCTTATTATAGCTCAATGTGTTTTTATGTCATGCTTCCAGCAGAAACACAAGACCATATAGTTATGTTGTGGCTGTTAAACAAAGAAAGAAGCATTTTCAAAATACACGCATCTGTGGTTTTTACACATGTAAAGTGTTGGTATTTAATGATTTGCGTGTTTAACCAACTTGTGTAGAGATTATTTTTAAAACAGTTCACCTTTAAAATTAAATTCCAGGCTTCCAAGAAGTCCATGTGAGGAGGAGGGCGCAGCATAATTAGGGGTTTTAACTGCTCAATGACTACCCCACCCAGCGACCTCCTTCTTCAGCACTGGCATGGTGTCTTATTAACTTAATCTGAGCTGGAAACCACACCTCTCCCCTACAGCGATCCTGAGCTGAAGGTTCCTCTGCATTCCATAGGGCAGGTACCATGGAGGACAGGGCAGGGAAGAGCAGCTCTGGGGAGAGGGATCAGGCTGCAGCAGTCCTTGCACACAGTTCCTTGGCCCCAACCTGAAGATCTGGTTAGAAGTGCCTTGGGAGTGGCCATCCAGTGACTCTCCTAACTCCTCCCATCCCAAAGCTTTGGCACCCAGTGTCCCAAACTCTCCCACATCAGCCCTTCCCAAACTCTTTTAACATGCGACACCAGGGTAATCCAAATCTCTCCTACTAGCAGCCCTGCCTCCTGAAGCTCTCCTGGCCAAGTCACAACTCACTGCAAATCCCTTCTGCTTGGAAGACCTCCTCAAGACCAGTTGCCTGAGAGGCCATCCAGACCCCTCTCACAATCCTCTCAGCCTTTGCAGCAGCAGCAACCACAGCCCCACAGGCTGTGGAGGTTTCTTTTTGCCCTCCCAAGGATTTTAACAGCCCTACGCCCCAAAGCTCTTTCTTAATCATGTCCAAGGTTGACCCTAAAGTTTGTGGGATAGCTCAAAAAAACCTGCTTCTGTATACCATTGAGAAGATGTCAATGTGAAAAGAGCAGTGTTTAGGAGAAGTCTAAAACTGAATGTCATTCAGGAATGACATGCTCTTCCAGCAAACTTCCTTAATGGACGACATCTAGTTGACATGGCCTCACCAAGCACCATCTCAGAGAGCTGGGGCCTCTACCAAATGTGGTGACTGTGGCTTTCTTTTTAAAGACAGGAGCTGGGCTGGGTGGTTCTACAACAGATTAACAATGTAGGAAGTCTTCCAGGAGGCAGGAATCTGAAATCAGTGTGTCTTTAGTCTGCCAGGACTGAGTGTAGATTCAGCCCAAATTCTGTATCAACTTAAAAATAATCTTTTGCTGGAGTGTCTGTATTTAACATGGTGCTGTTTTCTCTGGGGATGAGTCTGCTCTGCCCACAGGAACCAATGTTGCTTTATCTGACTCACATTTTTCTCAGTTACAAAAACTCCCTCAAACCTGCTTGTGGCTTTGCTTCCTAGGGCAGGTTTCACGCCCAGAGTTTAGGTCCTGCAGTTAAATTGGATTACGTGCAACATGAAGCTGTACCCATTGATTTTATCATCTTTTAGGGTAAGAGCATTGGGTGCTGCAGCATAGGCAGTTTTATTCTTGTTCTTTACTATTCATCAGTATCAGAGTCTCTTTTTATGATACCACATAGGATTTTGGCAGTTTTAACAAGTTTTGTAAGGAGAGAAGAAAGACTTCTACGAGCACTGCCAGGGACCATCGCTTGCTTATATCCATCCAGATATTTTTATTTTCCTAAACATAAAGCAGACCTACGGTCTTCAAAAGCAATACTGATCTGTGCATGAGGTATTTTCATAAGATAACCTGAAGCTTGTGATAACTGCCAGTGAAAAATTAAGGCAAGG
>NW_010122981.1:0-22826 GCF_000699245.1 Pterocles gutturalis
GGAGCCCCCGCGCCGGGCAGGGCCGGGCCCGCCGCCCCGGGCTCTGCGCCATCCCTGATGCTGCTCCCCTCACCCGGGGTGCCAGAGGAACGCGGAGAAATGGAAATTGCCCCTCAGCTAGGCGGAGCTCCCTGCTGTTGTAAGTTTCATAATAATTGCAGTTGCCGCTAGATGGCAGGTCCACACCACCCAACCCTCGCAGCGGCCCCGGCGGCTCCGCAGCCCTTCCTCAGGCTCTGGTGAGCTCCACAGTCATTGCGGCTCTTTGGGCAAGTGGGGGTAAGACAGCATTCTGTTTAAGAGCAGTATTTTTAGAGCACCGTTAAAGTTTGGTGCGGCAGAGGAGAGACCAAGGCATTGCCATTTGTGCTGGGTGGATCCGATGAGGAATGTTCCATAGCTACATAGGTCTGGATATACCAAAACCACTCTCTTTTTTACTGTCTCCCACAAGGTGCTCCTGAGAACAGGCTAATGACCCTGCAAGGACCACTTTTCCCCTCTTAAATATAGTTACTACCCTCCCTCATCTGTCATGTCGTATTCGCTTGCTCTGGCAGAGTTGGGGCACCCATGGTGAGACCCATGATGGGGTGTATCCCTTCATGCAGAACCCAGGGAGGAAGACCTCCCAGTCCCCCATGACTGGAATTAATTATGTCTTGTTAAAAAATTAATTTTTCTGCTGCTTTCCAGTATCTTCATTTCCACACAGTCATTCCCCATCATCTGTCCTTGCTTTTGCCCCCAGTAGTCAACATCCCTGCTGTTATGAAAGTCATTAAAAGTAAATTTTTAATTTGGAGGCCAGATTTAAATGTTATTATGTATTGACCCAATGTAATTTCACCATTTACTCACTTCTTCTTTCCTATTTTTCCTTTTATTTCTATGCCTGAATCAGCTTTTGCCATTTAACTTTGAAAAGGCCGAATTCAAGTTGACTTTTGCCAGTTCCTGTTTTAGCCCTGTGCTTTGTGATCTCAGAGCTGTCTTCACCAAGACTTTTTTTCCCCCCCCCCCCCGTATCTGCAGTTACTCCCAGTCTCCTTTCTGAGGTGGTTATTCAGCCAATTTGATTTGAAACTCCCTCACTAATTTTTTCCCCTTTGACTGAAGCACACATTTCACAGTCTTTGCACCTTTGACTGAAGAGAACTTCCAGCCAGTTTTGTCTTCTATAACCTGAGCTCCCCAACCCAGCTGACTCCAGTAACCAGTTTGGCAGTGTGCCCTTTTGAAATGAAGAACCTGTGGGCAGCGTAGTCACCAAAACCAGCTTAGTTATGTCAGCAAAATGCTGTGCTTAGGCTAACATTTTTTTCTGCTAACAATTCTTTTCATCAGGAAAATTTGCCTGTGCTGAAACCCCTCACTAATACAATTGCATTGCTGCTACTCATTCTGTTAGTACTTACTTTTGCCCACCTCTGCACTGTGCTGGGACGACATGCTCTTTAGTTACAGACTTATAGCTCCATTAATATAAATAAAATCAGTCTGCTGTTGTTCCTCCAGGACTCCTTTCTAGAACTTCAGTACTTACCAAAACAAAATCTAATAAAACCCATTTTATTGGTTTAGTGACTATTGGTGAAAAATGATCTGTGTTCCTAACTCAGAGTGCATAACCCTGTCATGGTTAGTAGCATTTGCTTCCCAAGCTATATTTAAGAAACTAAAGGTCCACAATTCCCTGGGGTATTTATCCCTCTTGTAGTAGAGGTCTTTATTCACATCCAAAACCAATAGTCCTCTCTAACTTTCCTTTCTCTGCCTTGCTATGGTATTCAGCCAGAGAACATTGTCAAAGGGGTCACTCAAATTTAAGAGCAGAGCAATGATGTATGGCCCCTGGCATAAACTACAGTTTAAGAAATGTGTTCTTTTCTCATTGAACTGAATAAAAGCATCCACACAATGGATTGCAGCAGCAAAGGCTAAGGCAAAGACCTTTAAACTTTTCAGCCTTTGCGTCAAGGAACACTAGATGTCTCTGGTTAGGTTACTAATCCAGCAACTCAGTTCCATTTATGCTGGCTCCCTGCCTTTCTAGGTGGTGTCTAAGGGCACTGCACTGCTGAAAACAGCTAAAGTGTTTGACAATAATTTTAGAGCCTCATATTTGAAAAGCTTTGCCAAAGCTTATCCACAAAGCCTAGCCAGAGCCTTGCTGCCCCACTTTCACAAATGCTGAAGTGAGGTAAATAATGATTTCCAACGTGAATATCCCAGGAGCAAATATTGTACTCTACCTTCCCCTAGCTGCAGAGCAGGATCCATGAGCTCCATCACATACTCCACATTCAGAAGGACTTCAGTCAAGTTGCTGCGAGCCAACACATACATGAGCACAGGGAGGAAGTCATCTGCACCATACGGCTTCCCTGAGCAAAGAGAAACACAGAGTGGTCCCAATAAAGTCACCACAAAGACATGTTCTCACACAATAGTGACAGCTTCTCACGCAGCATGTCATTTGCAGACTTTAGCTTACATTATCTGAAGAGTTAAAGCTCAAAAGCAGCAGCAGAAAAAAAAGAAAAAAAAAAGGGGCGCTAAAAAAAGGGAAGGTTAGGAAGGTCACAAACAGGAGACAATTCTTGAAGACTGCAAAGGCTGACAGCTCGGCCCTCTGCCATGGCAGTGCCATCAAGACTGCAGTTTAGATTTGCAATACTAGCAGCAAAGTTGTCTACATGCATTAGGGGTATTTATTTTCTTAGGTTTGCTCTCTGTGTGGGACCAAGGAGCAGAAAATGGAATTTGAGACAGTGGGTTTTAGGACTGAGGACTTCTGTCTGCCTGTTCCCTCAGAAGGCAAAACATTGCACTGCATTTTCCTAATCAAAACAGTCTCCCAAGAGCTAGGATCTAAGAGGAAGCATCTTTTAGGCCATGGTGTGTAGCTAA
This sequence comes from Pterocles gutturalis, assembly GCF_000699245.1. Lineage (NCBI taxonomy): Eukaryota > Metazoa > Chordata > Aves > Pterocliformes > Pteroclidae > Pterocles > Pterocles gutturalis. The sequence goes on from NW_010122981.1 coordinate 2,914, forward strand.
GAAAACAAAAAAGCCTGTCACATTGGACTTAGGCTAGTTTTGGACTAGCAAGAGGTGCTAGAGGAGCAGATCCTCATGGGCTCAAGATTTCCTGTGCTTAAACCATTTATATCAACAAAGTCAACAAAGCAATGCTGTATGTAATCTGTAAAAGCTCTTTGGGATCTCTGAGGACAAAAAAGCATACATGTTAACAGTCATCATTTTAAGTAATTACTACCTAAAATAGAATCCAAACTGAAGCTTCACTGCATAAACCACAAAGAAAATGAGGGTAACTTTCCTTATTTGAAAGATGCTTTCACTTTCCACCACCATATCATAAATTCATCATGGACAACCCATAATAACAAGTTGCTTAACATGCTTATCTTCCCAGTGCTCAGGGTTGACCATTTCTCTTAACCTACGCCAGGACTGCTTTCATTCTGAATGCCCTCCCTCCGACAGTGGGCAGTTTTCCTCACCTGAGCTCTTGGATGTGTTGCTTCCACCGGTCATGTGTGTCTCACTTGAGAACCATTTGCCTTACCTCAAAGAATCAAAGCTACACTTGATATATAGCTTTGGTGAAATTATACCCTAGTCATTTTTGGCCCATAGTCCACATGCCCTTCCATGGTAGGGCATAAATTCCTATTTCTCAAATGTTCCCACTGACTTTTTCAAATTTTTGCCATGAATCAGCTTTCCTTTTCTGTCATTCATAGCTGACACACATTCTCCACTGGCAAAGAAAGATATTCTTTTGAAGCCTCAAATAAACATGAGCTTAGCCCCTGATTAAAAAAAAAAGTCTGACTTTAAAATAAACCCAGTAATATATCTAGTGAACAGAGAGTTGATCCAGTTAAAACAAAGTGTTGAAGAATGAGAGATTGTCAGGGGTGCAATTCAGTCTGTGTCTAATAGAGTCCTCACGTGGCACAACATAGACAATTTATTTAATGAAAGCTGGATTAACGCTTTAAATTCTGTTTGCTTTATTACGTCTGCCTTTAGTTAAATGCCATAGCCTTAGGTCTTTAACAAAACTATAAAAGGACTGTATTGTTTCATTAACATCTGGATGGGCATTTTGTTTTTCTGTTCTTGCCTTGGTTTATGTCTCTGTGAAAGCTTCAGCTCTGTGAAGGGTCCAATTCATTACTGTCATATATATTACTGTAATACAAGCAGCTTAATATTACAGCTATTTAATATTGTCTATCAAAAAATCATGACACAACTGAGACATGAAAATGTACTAGAAAAACTGCACAGAGAAAAGCCCTATTATCCTTCTGACCTGAGTGAATCAGATGTCAATAGCGTTAGTTCTGTATAAAACTAGTGCAAAGGAAGATGAAGTCCCAAGGCATTTGCTAGCCTTATTTTTTCCCTTCTTTAAAATCTTCTTTATGATGCTGTAGTTACTGATGAGCAGCATAGATTGGGTGCTTCTGATTTCCTGAAGGCCAAGGGATTTCCAGTGCAACACCATTTGCACAATTTTCCCTGACACTTCTTTTTCATAAACAATCCATGTTATGTCTACTAGGGCATCCAAGAAAGTCACAACTTCACAACATGAATTCCTATCCACTGGAAAAAAAAAAAAAAAAGTTTTGTTTTTTTTTTTAATAAAATGTCACCAAAAGAGATCATGAACCAGCCAACAGACTAGCCATCCAATGCAGAGTGGAAATGAGGTTCAATAAAGCCAAGTGCCGGGTCCTGCACTTTAGTCGCAACAACCCCCTGCAATGCTACAGGCTCAGGGGAGAGTGGCTGGAAAGCTGCCCAGCAGAGAGGGACCTGGGGGTGCTGGTCGAGAGCCAGCTGAACATGAGCCAGCAGTGTGCCCAGGTGGCCAAGAAGGCCAACGGCATCCTGGCCTGTATCAGAAATAGTGTGGCCAGCAGGACTAGAAAAGTGATTGTGCCCCTGTACTGGGCACTGGTGAGGCCGCACCTTGAATCCTGTGTTCAGTTTTGGGCCCCTCACCACAAGAAGGACATTGAGGTGCTGGAGCAGGTCCAGAGAAGGGCAACAAAGCTGGTGAAGGGTCTGGAGCACAGGTTTTATGAGGAGCACCTGAGGGAGCTGGGGTTCTTTAGTCTGGAGAAGAGGAGACCGAGAGGAGACCTTATCCCTCTCTACAACTACCTGAAAGGAGGTTGTAGTGAGGTGGGTGCTGGCCTCTTCTCTAAAGTAACAAGTGATAGGACAAGAGGAAACGGCCTGGATATTAGAAAAAATTTATTCACTGAAAGAGTGATCAGGCATTGGAAGAGGCTGCCCAGGGAAGTGGTGGAGTCACCATCCCCGGAGGTGTTCAAGAAATGTGTAGATGTGGTGCTTAGAGACATGGTTTAGTCAGTTAGGTGGTGTTGGGTTGGACTTGATGATCCTTGAGGTCTTTTCCAACCTTAATGATTCTATGATTCTATGATTCTATGAAATAACAAGTTGGAACTAAACGATTCTGTGTCCCCAGCCATCAACTTCTAGTGTCAACTGAAATGAAAGTTAGAGGACACTTTTTATGAACTCCTACAGAATCCCTCTATTTCTTTTTTTATTGGCTGAGAAGTAGTTGCATGTACAAGCAGGCATCGAGTCAATTATTTTTCATTGCTATCTGTCTCATTTCTATAAGCTGATTTAGCTGCTCTGCCCACCAGCCCTTGTTATAAACCCATCTCAACTTTAAGATTTCATAGAAATATTATTGGACTCCCAGCTGTTTCTGTGGCTTAAGTACTAAAATATGAGATACAGTTTCTTTTTGATTAATAAACTCAAAGTAGGGATGTCTGGCTGCAATAATGGAAGGAGTACTCATTCTCCATATGCTGTATGCTCATAACCTGCATAAATTACTAGAGATCATTTTAATCCACTTGTGGGAATATGAAGCCTGATTCTTAAATACCCACATCTGTAGCTAAAGCTGAAGTCAGCAGGAGCTGTAGGTGTCAACAAGAGAAAAGCAAAGCTAATCTTCAAGGATCTAGTTCTGATTCCTAGTGTTGCCACCAACTTCCATTGGCACCTAGGACAGGTCAGGCATAGTATATTGTGCGTACTCCTTGTGGGCATCGTGACAGCTTCTCTCCACTGCACAGGAGCCAAGGATAGATGTGTGAGAGGGCAGGACTCTGAACCTCCCCTTGTTCTCCTGGCCTTGGATATCCCAGCAGGCACAGGGACTAGCTTAGACATGTACAGCAGTCAGAGCAAGCATGGCCCTGAGATGCCCTGTATCTCAGTCCATCCATGGGGATAATAGGTGCTGTCAGCAACTCAAATATGACCAGACACAGGAGGCACAAAGATATATGAAACAATGCCTATGAACCAAGACACCCGAGAGGTTGGTGCTGCTCAGCATCCTGCAACCCACGTGCTTGCTGTGCCATGAAAAGCACCAGGGCACTAACCAGCATCCATCTGGGGGCTGGAGCAGGGGTGCTGTCTGCAGGCTGCTGGCTCCTCAGCTCCAGTTTCAATCTTGAACAGAACCAACCTCCCAGACCTGCATGTCAAGCTCCATCTGTGGTCTCTCACAGAGGGGTATGTTTGCAGCGGACAAGTTAAGTCTAACTCTGACCCTGCCAGTGGTCTCAGTGACACTGGGACTGAGCTTGCTTGTTCAAGGTGGTGTTGTCCTGCTCCAGATATGACTTGCTTTATTTCCCCCTCTTCCCTGCAGGATCAGGAAACATTTATTTCACAAATATATATAAGAAGCTTAAAATAAACCTTCTCTTCTGCCACAAACTCATCCTATTATGTTTATAGCAAAGCAAATACAACGTTGGCTCCTGGCTGGTATGCAGTGCTTAAATAGAATGGCTATTAATTAAATACGTGATTTAAAGCAACTGGAATTCTGCCCAAGCCTCCATAAAGAAATTACAGCCTATTTTAACACATTCATGCATTTCTTTTCCCTCCATGTATATTCTGACAACCAGTAGACAGTGATGATGCTTTGCACCTTGCTCTAATATTTTACAAACACTGGCATGATGTCTAGCAGCATCTCTCCAGGAAATATGAATTTTAGCCTCCGTTTATAGCTGGGAAACCTGACGTACAGAAAGGTTAACTGAGATTTGTTCAAGATCGTAAGAAAATATTGTGACCATCCTTCCACTCACTAGCAGTTTGTTGTCTCTTATCTATCCCATACAACTTCAGCAAGGTTTCATTTATGGTATACTTGAATTAAGAGAGTTAATACATGCAGATGGCATGAATCCATTTAAAAAACATAAGTTTTACAGATCAGAGGAATTTGTTCCCCTTGAAAAATTTGAACTGGCTCTTTAATTCAAATGTAGAAATTGCACTAGTCAGAAAAAAAGATACAATCAGTCCATCAGCCTTCATTAATACTAACTTAAATACAAATATCTTCTTCCTAAAGATAACAAAGTAAAACTGTTATAGCTTTATTTTCCTTCTCAGAAGTGAGATGTGATAATGAGCAGTGTGGTGGGGTTGCTCTGACTTAGTTTTAGGAAGTTCTAGCATGGACTGCTTGCTGTCCATGCCTTTGTCATCTGCAGAGCCATATAGGAGTGCATCAGGGCAACTAATATCCAGCTGATAATTCTATAGGGGATAACAAACTTAATCCTAAAATCTAGGGAAGAAAAATATTCTGAAGTTGGCATATATGTCCTATCTATCCTCTTTTTTCAAAAGCAGACTATGCATTAGCCATTCAAAACTATGCAAAGGAAATTATTGAATCAGATTTTTTAGGGCCGGTCACCTAGCCAACTCCATCACTAGTACAGAACTGTTTTTGAATTATATACTCCAGATCCCTGTGAAGTTCAAAGATACTCCAAAAATGAAACTTCATAACCTTAGGTAGTCCACAAGTTTAAAACGTTGCTGTAAGAAAGTTGTTCTTCTGTTCATTCTTCTTGAATCTCCTTAGAAAGCAGTCTTCCCATCTTTCAAACTTCCAACTTAAGCTTAGAGCCTTTCCATGCCTGATCTTCCCCACTCATGGACTGACCAAGTTTGACCTGTTGTCTCACACAGTATTTCTTCATAAACCAATGCCTACAGCTCCTCTATTTTTGCTTTTCTGTCTCTCCTCTTCCACAGAATGTCAGCTTCCAGGTAGCACGAGGCTGGGTGCTCCATCCTCACCACTGCCGGTATACACCACACATATTGCAGATTTGCATCTTGTTTATCACTCTGCAAGTGTCACTTATGTTCTTGATAGAGTGAAAAGCAGAGATTCTCATTCTACTCCTACCATACAATATACTTGTGACATTTTATCTGAGTAAAGGTATTTCTGAAAGATAAATAATAAGCACATTTTTTTCTACATAAAATTACAGTGCTTCTATATAAATCAGCTATATGCCCAACTCTCCCTGTGGGTATTTGGGCATGCCTTCCAAATGTAAGAGCAGTCAGAGAGTTGTGAGCTTACAGCTCCCCATGATTCCCGTCTCTTACGTTTCCTAGTACACAGATTAAAACATGGCACCAAAAAATTCCAGCCACTTCGTAGGGGGTGGGGTGGGTTTTCAAACTCTTCTTTTTCTATTCCTTTAATGCATATTATTCTTATTAACTACTCTTAGTATTTTTAGCAGGCAGGTAACATATTTTTAGATTGTAGGTTACGCATATGTTGCTGTTATTTAAGTTTGCACAGAACATGGAAAAGCTCAGTGAGACATTGCAATGCTATCATAATTATTCCTTTGAGGAGGATTCACTTACTAATACCACTGCCTACACCATACATCTGAACATCTGAACCTGTACCCCTAAACTCCTTTTATAGCTAATGATGAACTAATCAATTTCATCAGTGAAGCTCATCATGAGTCATCTCACCCTAAAGCAGACACCTACATCTAGCCAGATGAATCAGCTGACCTCCATCAACTAAGTCTCCAGTGTCTATAATGAGAAGCTAGACGTGATACCCATCTGTGGCCACCTACAGCTAGATGTAGTTGTAGATGAGTCCTGCTTCAACATAGATCTGTATCTTGTAGTTGTATTTAGAGGTCTGTTGGGAGAAAGGTGTATTGACAAAGTCTGTGAACTTGCCTTCCTGATTCCTTGTGATGAATCAGATCCACAAGTTGACCACCTTCAACTTCAAGGAGAAATGTTATTTTAAACCAGCTGAGAGTCTGATCCATTCAGTTCACAGTCTAAATATCGGGTGCTTCAACCACAGCCATTTTTTCAGGCAGATTTTGTCACATAGTCTGAATTGCAATCAGACCAAAGAACTCCTCCTTTCTTAAAATGGCCCAATATACACGGAGTCAGTCAAAGCTGACTTCAAAGTTTCATGAGTCTTTCAGCAGTGCAAAGATGGGCACTACCACAGGCACAGATGTTCCTGAATAAGCCTATTCCTAGTTTTAAAGAAAACTTGGTACCTGTTGGGACACCCTGGCCAAACCTGGACTGCTGTACATGGGTCTGAAAATGTTAAAAAAAATGTGGTTTTGTATGTGTCTGAAAAAAAAGGGTGCTTGATTTGGTGGGGTTTGCACTTCGTTTTGAGATATGAAACCATATTCTCAGGACAGTTCATCCTATGGTCAGCCTAAAGTGAATAAAGACCTAGCCTGAGCTGCCAAATTGCGAATTAAATCAGACAGCATAAATAATTATCATGTTACTGACCTGATAATTTTTCAACAGAAGTAGTCTGATTTTGGTCTTGTGGCAGAGGGAATGATTAATTTTGTGTTCCACCTGCTCTGATCTTGGAAGAGGAGGGAACTCTGTAATTCAGCAGTGAGTAAAAGGAGCTAAAAGAAGAACAGACTATTGCACAGGAAGCCAAGCATGGCCTCTGCTCTTCCTGTGTGAAGAACACTGTGCTGCCTCAGGCTGGCTGAAAGCAAAAGGGGACCTGGGTCACTGCTCTCGAGACAGGCAGAGAGCAGGAGGAGAATTCCTACCTGCTGAAATCTGGTCTGAGCAGCCTGCAGCATGCTCTTCTGCACGCCACCAGCTGGGAATTCCCTGCCAGAAAAATATTTCAGTGTGCTGAACATTTGTCTTTGCCAGGTGGAAAATCAAAGTGTTCTAGGGTCAGTTCATTCTGTTAAAGAGGTTTCACACATTTCACTTTCAAGTGGGTCTACAGGACATTTCACTCGATTTCTCTCTGAGTCCACTGTCTTCTAGGAGTTAGACTACAGCATTCTCCTTCCCTTAACCTCTTTTTCTGGTCTGAATTCATTGGGGTACATTTCTTTGATGCCAGGCCAGTTTCCTTCTGACCAGGCCCTGATATGTGTCACTGATCCTACATACTGGAGAGGGAACTGGATGCACAGGGGTGAAGTCAGCACCTGAGCTACACCCTGCTTGCAGTAGAACTCAACGTGAGAAAACAGTTGAGCTGGCTGAAACAAAGCACGTTGGTTAGCGCAGCAAACCACAGTGAAATCCTCTGATTTCATGAATGCCAATCTTTTAAAACATGCAAGGCTTTTTAAAATTATTTCCCTGACTCCTAATTTCTGTTACATAAAATGACACAATGGCATTTCCTGCAACAGAGAAATTCCAGCCCTGAGCTAACTGAGGTGTGACAGATACGTAACGTACCACCAGCATCAGAAGAACGTGTCTCCTGCGTAGGTTTTAATGAGGCATGCAAGTCTTTGATCTATACCAAGTTTTCTCTCAAACTTAACACAACTGTTTTAACAAAGTTACAGCAAATTCCCCTACATGTGTCCAAATCTTCTGGTAATACTTGAAGACAGTCAGAGGTCCAATCCACCCTGCAGCTTAGGCTTAGTCCTGGGGTGGCTTGTTGCTCTGCTGTTAATGTGTCTACACTGGTCACTGAACCCTGCTGCATACTGTCCAAGGGATGCCCCTGAGGTGAGGCTCATCAGGGATGCAACAATTCCTGTATGAGTGCTCCAAGGCTATTGTCAATACAAAATAAAGCAGAACAGCTAAAAGCACCTGTGGAGAACGTGAGTTCTCGAACAACTGCAGGTTGTGCCAAATTAGTATCTGGCTTCTCTCCAAATTTATGCATGGCTGGCCATCAGCTCACCAGTATACAAAGAAAGCTCTTAAACTGTCAAGGCAGATTCCTGGAGGAACAGGCTTCTTGGTTTATCTGCAGAAGTGCATCCTGTCTGCAGTCCAAGGACTTAAACGTGTGCATTTAGTGGTTGGCCTGAGACCCAAGTTATATTTATACTCAGAGCACATACTTCCTCACACCAAAGAAGAGTAGTAGTGGCTTTTGGAATTTACTGGAGCATCAAGAATTAGTAACAAACAGTACTAGCATTGTGTGTCTCCTCCTCAATTTAGGCAAAACTATGTAAAGGCCAAATCAGGAGACTTTTCCCAAAGACCCATTCCTAGAATTTACCATTAAGCTGCTGGAAGCTGGGACAGAGCTCTGAGGATTTATGGAGAGCTGTGTGAAGACCTGTGCAAAAAGGACATTGTCCATAAACCACACACTTACAGACACCTGTTTTGTGGAGTTACGGAGCATAAAGTTAACCAGGTAACATCTTATACCTGTTATTAGCACAGAGAACTTCAGTCACTAACCAGCCCATTCTGAACACAACCTGTGGACAGCTGATACCAAACACACCAACCATCACTGTTACCTCCAGTCTGAATATTACCACATCAACTGTATCATAAACCCTGGTCCATGGAGAAGGATCAGTGAGGGATACTGTTCCAGTAGGAGTGCTGTACCTGGGTTTCCCTGAGACATGGAATCATAGATGAGTTTGCAGGACTTTAGCAAGATGGCAATCTTCTTTTCTGGGGAGTAGGCCTTGTGCATGGTTGTGAACTTGTGAAGGATCTTTTCCAGCACAACGGTTTCAGGTACACTGGTCGTGACACCTAGGTCAGTGGTAGTTGTGTTTTGTATCACAAGTTGGTTCTCTTTTAGCTGCTGTAAAGATCCGTCTTTGTTGTGGATTTCCTTTAAGTAAGTATCAATGGCTTCTTTTAAAGGTTTCAGGACACATTTGTACAAAGCTGTCTCGGCAATCATTTCTGCATACAGAAGGAAGAAAAAAAAGTCCATGATAAATAATCAACACAGTAGTACAGGTGCAAGTAAAACTCCTAAGAAAACATGTAGTTGGTTACTCATGTACTACTGCATAGCTGTGAGCAGGGAACAGAAATTACATCCCACACAGTAAACATTTCATTGCCAGCACTCTTCAGAATTCCTGAATAGGCCTGAGATGAACATCAATGAATGGTCTCTGCGACTGGAGCTGCAGGAGGGCTCCCGCTACCAGCAGCCTCTGCTGTCTTTGCCTGGCTCCCGGCTGACCAGTATGGCGCTGTCAGGTAGCAGAAAAGCCAGCTCTGGGAAGAGATGAGGAACCTCACCTAACTGTGCTTCTTTTCACAGCCCTGCCCTTACAGATGCCCAGGTGGGATTCATCTCATGCCCTTTCTGACATGTCTCTCTGACCTGTTTGAGATATCCACTTTGGGATGAAATTAATAGCATCATTAAAGCACCCCTTTCTCTGCAGTGACTGAAAAGGGGCTGTAGCCACCAGCTCAGAGGCAGAGGCAGACACCAGCATGTGGTCAGAAGTTTCTCACCCTTACTGCTCAAGTGACTCCAACTTACAGATACTTAAATCACCTCTTACGCCACCTGTGGATGAGGAAATAGTCTGTGTGGGTTGAGGGTTTGCTTAATATTCAGCAGGGGACAAAAGGAAGCATGAGAGACTGTGAGAAAGTCTGTTGTCCGACTCCTAGAAAACAGAGCTAGAGGCACTGCAAGGGATCCTCTTGTCACCCCTGCACTGAGGCTAAAAGGTCACTGGCAAAAGAGTTCATCTGCTCTATCAGTGAGGAATGAAACAGAGGGCAGTTACATTTATGTATACAAAATGCAACTGTTTTAAAGAATCCAGAGAATCAGTCAGCCTGAAGCAGGACCAATTCAAATGGTAAATCTTCCCCGGTGGGTATCCCTGTCCTCCACAGGAGAAGACAGTCCTCCCTAGGCTGACTGGGCCATCTTAGTCCTGTTAAGGAACTACCAGTGAACAGGGCTAGAGCAAACCAGGCATGTCTGTGTGAAGGTGGGGGGATCCTTGCACACACGCAGCTCTACCAAGCAGAACAAGGACACTTCTTTCTGCCTCCTCTCCACCCTCCGTAATCAAGATTCAAGACAGACTTCTCTGTACTGACACCCCCTCTGCCTCAAAGAAAGGGGTTATTTGGACAAAAAATGCAGGTGTTACATGAGGTGCATGAGAAGAGAGACTGTAGCTCCTCTGTCCCAACTATGGCAAGAGGCTGGCAGCAGGTCTGTTCTGTGGTGAGACTGCAGGATCATGTGAAGACCTTGCTGAGTGAGAAAGAAGTCATCAGGGCCTGCTAAGGCTGACAGCTGAGTGACTCTGGGTCCTGGCTCACCTCTTAGCTGGGTTGCGCCTAATACTAGAGCTGCAGGATCCTCTGGAATCCCTGGTCACTTCTGTGGTTGGCCATGTTCTGTGTTGGGGGTCTTCCAGCTCCCAGCTTGGTTTAAGCCAACTTAAGGATCTCATAAATAACTCTCTTGGTTCTCAGTTCCTCAAGAAACAGTTTTAAGTCAAAAGAGTGTCTGAGTGCGTGCATGCCCACTTTTTCTGGCTGTACAGCTTTGACTGGGATAAAAAATCCTCCAACTCTTGGTATATTCCCTCATGAATGTACATTAAACAGGCCAGTCCATTTGTAAGCAAGAAGGAAAGTAACACATTACTCCCTCACAGAATATGGAATGAACAGCAACAAAACACCCCTAAACAGCCAAAATATTGTTATTCCTCCCCAAAGACAAAATATGGCTGTGGCAAAGAGAGGTGAACGCTGCATTTTGGAGCCAGCAGTGATCTTGCAGCAGGCAGATCATCCACACCTCTAAGCTCTGAGGAGCACAGAGCAGGATCAAGTGCTTCCTCCAACCTGCCACTCAAAATCATCATGGTCTTGTCCCTCCTTGTGAGAGAGTGACTGACCCCTGATACGGCTGCCACATGCAAGGAGTTTATAGAATTATAGAATGGTTAGGGTTGGGCAGGGTGGCCATGGGCAGGGACACTCTCCACTAGACCAGGTTGCTCAAAGCCTCATCCAGCCTGGCCTTGAACACCTCCAGGGATGGGGTATCCACAGCTTCCCTGGGCAACCTGTTCCAGTGTCTCACCACCCTCACAGTAAAAAATTACTTCCTAATATCTAATCTAAATCCACCCTCTTTCATCTTAAAACTGCTACCCCTTGTGCTATCACAACACTCCCTGATAAAGAGTGCCTCAGTCCTCTCCATTCTCACTGCAGAGTGTGGGGCAGTGGACATGGAAGGCCATGGGGAACACAGCTGTGCAGGGAAGGAAACTGGCCTTTTGCGTTTCCAGTGAACACAGCTCTGTGTGTGTGCCTATGCATACATATATATATACATACACACCCATATTTGTATGTGTGTATATGCATATGCATATATACGTACATATACATCTCTCTTACACACACAAACACACCTCTCTTCTGCTTAAACTCTTCCCCTTAAAACATTAGTAATGGGATTTTCCCCGTTGTTGGTCTTTCAGTTTTAAAGCTGCACTCCAAGTGTGTGCAACCACAGACTAGACTTCAATTCACATCCTCAGCTTTTAGGAGATGGTTTATAATTCTGTAAAGCAGAACCTGTGTCTGCATAATCTTGTCTCCCTCTTCACCTTCCCAAATCCTGCCCAAGAATGAGTAAAGCACAGTCACCTACCTAACTGTTCTTCAGTGTAGGAGGCTGGGTCTATCAGAGATTTCAACTCAGTGCTCTGCACTAAGTAACTCTTCAGCTGCGTCATCATCATCCGTATTTCTTGTAGCATCTCTGTGCTGGAGCTCTGCTTTGCCATCATCTCTAAACTGTACACTCTGTAGTCCCGCACCAGGTTGCCGAAGTATGAATCCTTGTCCTGTGCCAGCTCCACTATCTTCTTCTGCAACTTCCTGTCACTAGACAGAAAAACAGTGAAGACATTGGACAGGCTCACAAAGGACAGCCGGTTCTTAGCCTTGCCCAAGATCACGGAGTGTGTCTTTTTACTGGATGAACTACTTAGCATCTCCAGGTCATCTTCTGTGCTGCTGGTGGAATAGGAGTCTGGCTCGGACGCTGGTGCCTGAGCCACGGTGCTGCCTCCCGGGCCCTCCAGGGAGGAGTGCAAACCTTTCAGTTCAGCTGAGCCGACGGATTTGGGGCCACGTTCTGGTTCAGTCTTGGTGGGTATGCAAGTGGCACCACCTGCCACTGTAGCTGAGCTGCTCTTGCACAAAGCCTCTGCTGTGGCCGTGGCCATCTCTGCCACTGTTCTTTGCTTCAGCTGGCAGGAGCTGGGGATCGTCGGTAGCTGGGAAAGCCTCTTCCTTCTTGGTGGTGGGATAGGAGGTGACTTTGCTTTCTCAGTGGCATTGCTTTGTATCTCATGCATGTCCTCCTTCTTCTCTGCAGGTTCGGGCTTTGTCTCCTGAAACTGTGATACAGCCCTTTCAGGAACTTCGCCAGGCATTTCTACAGCCTTTTTGCACAGCAAATGTTTATCTCTGCTCTCTGTACTTCTGTCTTGTTTTTCTTCTGTCCGTTCCCCTTTCAGCGTTTCACAACTTCCAGGCTTAGCGACACAGCTCTCCTCTGAGGTCCTCTCACACAGCCGTCTCCGCGGGGGGACAGAGGGTTGGGAGCTCTTCTTGGGGCTCACTACTGAGGGCTCATTGACTGAGGAGCTGTGCTTCCCTTCTTCTTTATTGTCACCGCCCTCAATTTTCATTTCCTTGATGCTCTTCCCTAGTGTCTGAAGAAGCAGCTCGTTTTCTTCACAGGCAGTCATGGAATCCTGCAGAGAAGATTTCTGAATGAGAGCATGAGAAGGTGGAGGTGGAGGGGGGCGGTGGGGAGACCTCCTTTCAGTTTGCTTCGTGGCAGGGGGGAGATTGATGGTCACAGCATGGCTTTTAGGAGGAGGTACATCTGGAGGAAAAGGATTACTGCACTCTTCTATAAAAATAGGATTCACAAACCACAGCCTGTCATTTCCTACTGACAGCTCAATTTCACATGAGCAGTGGTTTGTGCTACTTGCAAAACACTGATCAGATCTTAAACTGTCTGCCTGGGTAGTGCTGAAAGCGGAGTCTTTTGCAGGGTGGGATAACTCCTCTCCTCTTCTTCTGTGGTTTAAGGAGGAATCCCAGAAATCTGTCCAAAAAACCCCAAAAACAAACAAACAACAACAACAACAAAAAAAAACAAACAAAAAGAAAGAAAGAAAAGAAGAATGAAAAAATGCTCTGCGAGAATTTTAGCTAATGGCATGTAGAAGTCCTACCTTTTGTTAAAAGAAAGGGTACACAAGCTTTCACACCTCTGCACAAAACTGTGTGAAGAAAGGTTTATTTAATGTGTGTGAGATGCTTCAAACCAGGGGACAAGCTCAGAAGCTTCACCAGAAGCTTCTTTCTTGCCAATTTTAGGACACCCATCTAGTGAAAACCGTTAATACCGTGGAGCCTGTGCTGTGTGAGCAGGAAGGTACAAGTAACAAATACAAATGATTGTGAAAAAGGGTCTATGGCTTGTTCAGTGGTCACTGCCCTCCAAATGCAAACAGCTGTGGATACCTGAGGTGAGGGTGTGAAAACCCCAGGCGAGTGCTGTCTCCCTCTTGCTGGCTGTGGGAAGGTGCAGGGCTGAGATATACAGCCTGGATCCAGTGTGCACCGGGAGCACAAGAGACACCAGATGAAGATGACTCTACTATGCAGCAAGCTCATGTGGCAGAGTCTGTTCTACACCAAGGTCTGATCTTGCTTTGCAGTACAATCAGTCTGGAAAAGTATGATTTAAAATACCTTCTACAGATTAAAGTTACCATTAACTTCTATAGCTCTGGATGACCATAATCTGTAGCCATGCCCACTCTGTTTTGCACGTTGCCTTGAGACTGTCTGCTTGCAGGTGTAAGAGAGGAAAGAAGGTGCAAAAGACTGTGCACACAGGAAGGTTGTATACTGAAGAACTGAAGAATAGTTAGGTATTTCAAATGGAATAAGTCATTTCTATATGTCACAAACCTTAGATTAAATTATTAGAATTTATTCTGCATTAACTTGTTTTTTAAAAAACCTACCAAGTGCTTTTACATTTTTTGAACAGATTCAGTGTCATATTTAACCTTTTTCCCTTCCCTCAGAGGTGAGTTCTCAAACCTGCTTGCTTTACCAGTCTGATTTCTTTTAATCACTCAGATGCTAATCCAGTGTCCACTACCGGAAGCATCAGGAAACAGAAGCTCCTGCAAACCCTGTGTCTTCTGACCAAAGGAAAGGGTATAAACCTCTGAGGGTACTCACTGTGTGAGGACTGCATACATGCCCACAGATTCAGGGACAAGGGGAAGATGGGAAAGCCTGGAAAAACAGGGATGTGGATAACTAAATAACTATTTCAGCATGCCTGGTCACTGGACACAGATCTGACACTGACAGCACACTCTCCTCGGTGGACTTAAAGAGGATGTGAGTGGGGTTCCCACATCGCTCCTGCACCCTGCCTTGTGCTTGATGTCAGGCTTGTCTTGCTGCAAAAATATCACATGCCAGGCCCGAGAGGGGTCAGATGGGGCTGCACATGCATAGGATGACCCTCAGTGTGAGCGCGTGGTACAGCTCTCAGGACTGTGCCTTCAGCTATGCCTTCCTTGCCAGGGCCCTGTTCTCCAGCTGCACCAGCGTAGCCCCAAGCCCATCATGGGGAAAGGGGTGCTTTGCAAAGGCAAGGCCTCTGCAGGGCTCTGCCTTTCCCCCTATGGTGCCCTGAGCCCACTGCTGGCTTTGCCTCCCTCTGCCAGTGATGTGGTCCCCTGGGGCACAGTCAGTTGCCCTAGGGACAGGGACTGTCCCCTTCCCTCCAGCTGGTGCCAGTGCTTCAGGAGGGGCAGGATGGGCAGGCTGAGTCCTCACTGTCCCTCTGGTCCCTCTAGCCAAGCATTTCACAGCCACAGAGTAAGCCATGCACAGGTGAACTAAAAGACTGTCCATTCCCATCAGGATAAAATTGCCAATTTAGCCTCTCGCAGCCTAGGCTAGTGTCCATGGCTAATTCAACTTCATAAGCATGTTGCTATGTTTTCTCAGGGAGGCTGAGGTTAGAACAGCTTTATTTTCTGATTTCCTACCATGAAAGGGAGGAGTACAGTGAAGCTTAAAATAAAAGTGTTGCCAGGCACAGCAGCACTCTTGACAGTAGAATTTAGGAACAGACGTGCAACTGCACGTAATAGCATCATGCTGCCAAGCCTCTCATGTCTGAGACTGTGTAGTATGATTTCCTTCACATGCTCCAACTCTGCTGGGTATCAGCAAATGCAGGACAGTGGAAGTTCCTTGTTTAAGTCAGAATATAATGCTGTGGAGTCTCATGAGCTGAGGAAATGGTGAGTAAACCAATCTACAAAAGGGAAGTTGGTTATTTTTCTCAGTAATGAGCAGGATAAGACACTGTGATGAAAATGCAAAGCTCTACTCAAACTGTGAAGGACCAGATGAGGTGGTCCTACCAAGCGTTACACAGCTGCTTCAGGGAGGGTGTTTCCCAGCCCAGCCACGCTGTCTCATACAGCAGGAAAGGCAATTTGCTGTCCCTTTGCTGTCCTGGCACTTCCCTTAGCTTACACTCTGGGAGGGATAATGAAGCAGTTCTTTGAGACTCTGGCACATCTGTGGTGGTGTGTGCTCTTAGTGCAGTGCATTCACACTAACTGTCCTGCTAAGATATCTTCTGTACCAGTGAGGTCAGGACTAGAGGGCCTGCAGTACATCCTCTTTGACAATATACATAACAGCCAGATCCTCTGCAGAACAATCCAGTTTGCAGGTAGACATCTTACTTCTATCCCCTTAAAAAACACATCACTTTGAAATAAATAAAAAGCAACATATGAGAATTTCAAACAATGCTAGCATTCCTTTGGAAGTGCCACTTCAGGCAGAACCTATATTTTGTGTACCTGTCTGGAAATTTTTTTCCAGGAAGCAGTAAACAACATCACTCATTACTTCAGCCTGTTTGACTTTACTGAGACAGCACAGCACTCCCAGAATCTAGCATCATTTCCCAGGAAACCTCTATGCAACAGCAGGTTTTCTTCTGTTGTCAGAAACTTTCCTGGCATGCAATGTACCATCACAAGCAAACCTCCAAGAATCACCTCTTTTATGACCACCAGTATACAGGAGAGAAGGGAGAAGACTACAACCAACATGGCTTCGGAGCTTGTGCTTTAATTCTTCCTTTCAGAAGTTGCTGAAGACTGTTGCCTGAGTCAGGATCTCCTACGCTGGCTCAAATTAGACCAAAGGTTGGAGAATCATGATATACTTCTTACATTTTAATACAAATGTTTACACTTGTTATAACAAAATTAATACTAAGTTTACAACTTGCTATCTCAAGTTGCAAGGAACCTTTCTTTAAGCAATAAGTGCTAGCTGGACACCCATACTCAAGGGTGCTTTGACAAATTGGAACATATTCAAAATAGAGGATGGTGAAAGTGTTAGAGGCAAATCCAATGGTCAAATTCAACAAAGGTGCCTGAACTGAAACCAGTGGGGTTTGGCCATGCTTTCTGGGAGGTGTAATGCAGAAGATCCAAAAATAGATCCCCAAAGCCCCAGGGTGCTCTACTGAGTATCTCTAAGTGAGCTAACTCTTCATCTTTCACCACTGTGTGGCTGTTTTCAACAGCTGAGGGAAAACTGAAAAGCAAAGTAGCATGAGTGGCTAACTCTAATAGCTGTCTCAAGTGGAGTGTGTTAAATGGGAAGGAATACCAAGTTACAGAACTACATTTCATTAACTTTATACACCTGATCTAAAATTTGCCTGTTTGGTGCTGTCACTGAAAATAACATTCCTTTTTGTATCTGATTAGTGTGAGGTGAGAGAACATGCTGGGACATCACACATTTCTCTACCAGCTAGAAATCCTGCAAGAGGAAGCACAAATACCAAAATTCAAAAATATCACACTTCAATCAGCATTGCTTCCACACATCAGAAGGGGAAATTGCGAACGTGTTTTCCTCTTTTCATATACCTCAGATGCCAACTGCTTCCAATGTGTGTAAGCTATCTTCAGAGGTTGTGCCACACTTCAGTTCTTGAAAGCCTCAGCTTATACAGTGAGACTGTAGGTCCTGCACCCTGCACAGAAGTCCACATGGAGATTTACATCCAAAGGGGCGAGTGGCCTTCTTTTCAATGTGCTTCTATAAACGTAAAGATCATAAACATCTTCTCTCTTCCATTCAGGCCTCCTCAGCTATTCTGAAGACAATAGTTCATCTATCCTCCAGTTGCATTATGTCTGTCTGAGGCAACATGGTTCTCACAAGTCTGAATGAAACTCTGGCTACTTTGAGGGACTTACCTATCCCCAGACTAGAGATAATTTCAAGGTCTTGAAAGCTACTGGCTTCTAATATTGCTTGTGGCAGCTTCAGGGTGTAGGGTAACAAATCCCTGTAAAAAGAAACACAGTGAAAAAACAATAAAAGAGTAAGCTCCACAATTGTTAGCAACTCCAGATTTTACTGTTGGTTTTAGTGATGGAATTGGCTCATAATTTCAGCCCTGTTCTGCAAAGTCCTGGATGTTGACAAAGGAAGATCTCACGGCCAGTAAGACATTGTGTCAGCCTGGGTTGCTCTGCTTTCACAAGTGATCACCAGCTCCTGTGGAGATACTTCATGCCTGCTACCAGCTTAATCACTGTGTCTAGTTTTCCTCCTCCAAAAACAGCAGGAAATGCCTGTCACCTCAGGGGAGACCACAAGGGTTGAAAAGGGAGGTACTGCAAATAGTAATTACTGTAATTAGAAAAGCCATTCTTTTTGGTGTGGAGGGGATCTGCAGTCGTTTTTCTGTCTGTTTACCCCTCTCTCCCCACCCTGCTTCCTCTTTTAAAAATCAGTGTAAGTGTAAGGCGTGGGGACACAGCAAGACACAGCGGGGTTAGGGAAGGAAGACCCCTCCTGGGGAAGGGGAGCCCCTGGGTGAAGTGACAGACAACGATGAAGTGCTGCATGACACTGAGAAAACACATATCCTTCTACTCTGCGCTCTCAGACTCCTGACTGCTTGGTTTCTGGAAAGATGCTATATTTTTACCAAAAAAAAAGATGCAGTTTCTCAGAAGACATTAGTTGGGTTTCACTGAAACACACCCTAAGTCCCAAATAATTTAACGGAGCTCTTGGACTGGTGGCAAACTGTTCAGGTTTGCCTCTTGCCCAATGACAATTTGCTAAACTTGTTCCTACCTCAATTTCTGTTCTAACAAGGACTAGAAAAGCCAGTAATAATAGTTCCGAAAAGGTATCAGGGAATGGCACAGGATCATTTTACACATTAAAAATTTAACAAAAATTTTCTGAAAGCTGCAGGAAATTATTTTAGAAAAAGCTGCCCTTGTAGGTAAGTGGTCTTTTCTACACAAACTCACACCCTAAAAATGCATGTGACTGCAGACCTGGGGAGGACCAATCTGTTGACAGATGAATGCAAGAGGGCTACTTTTGCTCTTATTAACAGATGCATATTTTACTGATGTATTGTGTGCTCCATGGGTTCTCTGTGCACCACTGAGCACTCTGTTGACACATTATTTGACATAAACTGATGTGATCCCAGGGTTATTTTTTTTTTCATGGCAGATATTGGGTTTAAAAGAGGAAGAGGGTCCATGGACCTTCTGCTTTCTTTGCTTGTTATTGTTATATGCATGAGTAGTTCTCCTCTTCCCCGCCCCCCCCCCCGCCTTGGTGGAAAAATACATCTAAAATCAGCAAACACGAAGACATTACCCTAATGGAAAAAAATCCAGTTTTATTCATGGAGCAGCAGCTTGCAGACAAGCCACCAAGTCACCTGTTACCTACAAGTGTTATTTTTGTGATCTAAGGTAATCTAGCCAGGCCAAACTTTCTTTTGAGAAGAGCCCGTCATCCCTGATAAGCTGTTTCTAGCTATTTATAGATGACTATTTACTACAGCCCTGAGAACAGGCCTCTCCACTCACCATCATGCAGAGCTCCTACAAGCTGCCAGCAAATGGCAGGTTAATGCCTAAGCACCCTTTTTATTACCTGCTTCTCTCAGAAAATTATTCCCTGTTTACCTCCTCTTTTGACAGCAACCTGAGAAATCACATGAACCGTCTGAATGTGTATTTGACACTCAGAAGTAACATCTATAAAAGGAACTAACAGAAAAGCTTTTCTTTCTTTCTGGGACTCTTTCTCAAGCCACAGTCCTTTCTGCAGGAAAGCAGAAGCAAGCAGATTTTCCCTCCCACCAGCCATTTGACTAGAAATGCCCAATTCTTGTTTGCATTTGGGCTTTTCTTTGCTCCTTTGTTAAGACAGAAATTTTTATATGGGGCCAGGATTAATTTATGCCGATTCTATAGGGTTTATACACATCTAGATGGCTAAGTGTCTTTTCACTGATGGCGGTGAGCCAGAGCATGCTCCCTTGCATGTGTTCTGGTCCAGCAGCACTGAACTCAGCTGGCTGCAGAAACAGCCCCCAAAATAGTGCAAATGTTACTGGCTGAGTAAGCTGCAGCTTGCTGTGTCATACCATAGATAGACCGCTCCTACTATGGGACCTAACCAAGTCACTAACACGACTGCCTTGTAAACATATCCTGAACCTGCTTTTCCCTCTTAAATGGAAACAACTGCTTTAAGAGTCATCTAAGTTTATATAAAGGGAGGTCAAAAGTTTACATCCAACTCAAAACAAGGCCTGCTGCAGCAGG
>NW_010122981.1:22857-26933 GCF_000699245.1 Pterocles gutturalis
GTAGGTTGTGGAGGTGTTGCTGCAGTGTGCTCAGCACAAACACACGTGGATTTAATTACACAGAGGGACTCATCAGCTGCTGATCAATGAAAATGACCTTACAGGTCTCTGTGCCCACTATGTTTGGTATTTCTGCACTGAGCAAACAAACAAGATCTGTTCTTCATAATTTTATTTTATTTTTAAATTTTGGCTAAGGAACAGAAATTGTTTCAGGACTATTCTCCTTGACAGATTCCCCATAGGTGACTAAGTGCTCTAAGTCTCCCACAGAAAACAGTCCGCTAGCTGGCTTGCTATGTTCCTGCCAGGAGTGTGGGGATGCTTAAAGCTGCTTTTAATAAAAGATGGTTAATCCAGGACCCTTTTTCCTCCCTGCCCCGCTAGCCCCAGTGCAGTGCCTTGGTCTTTGTGGGTGCAGCCCTATGGACCCTCCTCAGACAAAGCTTCCAGATTCAGGGACAGCTGTGGTTATGATGTGTCTGGTTAGAAACTGGATGATCTGGCCCCACAGTAGATACTAGCATCTGAGATACCTCTTGGTCTGGCAGGTTAGAGGAAACTGGATGAAACTGTGGGGGCTGTGCTGGGGCTGGATACGGGGGAAAGGCAGTCCAGAGGGGAGAGCAAAGCCTCCATGGAAGCACTGAATCCAACTCACCTACTGACACAGTAGAAGGCAACCAGTTTGAAGACATCCTCAAATACAAGGACAGATCCTTCCAGGTACAGGACTGATGAAAAATAAAAAAGACAGTCAGCAACCGTTTTCTTTGAGCTATATGGTAAAAAAAGCTGGTGTGTTTGGCTCACACATATTGTCCAGTATTTGCATGGACTAATATGAAGAAGCATAAAGAACTGGCTGCAGACGGCCAAAAGCAATAAGATTCCTCAGGGAAACACTAGAGAAGAAATGCCTCAGCCTGGCTTTCTGAATGATTAGCTCAAGATATCGGAGTGTTGTGAGAGTAATAGAAACAATGGGAAGAAAAGAATCCCAGGTCACAGCCAAAAGCTTCATTACAAGCCCATGTATCTCTAAGGATGTGCATATCCTCAATACATATGGGGCTGACCTTGTGCCTCCATGCTGGAATCTGGTTTGGTCTGGATGCACAAAGTGCTTTGAAGCAAAAAAAAAAATAGAACTTACTGTTTCATTACTATGTGTGTGGGCTCTGACCTGGGTCACACAGGCAGTTTGAGCACAGGCTATTTGTGTCTCCCCTGTCTTCGCCCTCCCATTGTGTTATACAGCAACAGCACTTTCCTTTAAGTGGCAAAATACAATCTACACCACATTGCAGAGTTCTTCAAGATGACCTCCTTTATAACAGCATGCTATGGCATTGTGTAGCCCAAATCTCACATGTTATTATAGAGCTCTTGGCTGCTAAGCTAGAAAAAAATCACCATTCAGTAAAGAAAATTTCACATTGACTGACAACCCAAGGCAAAAAGAGATGAATCTGCAGGACAGAAGTGTCCATCTTTGCTTCAGCTTTATAGTCTCACAAATTGTGCCTGTATGTACACAACACACCATCACAAACAGAGACTGACAAGTTTAAGGAAGCCTGCAGTGGATTCTCAAAAATGCCTGCTTACTGGTAGTGGAGAACTGGAGCCCCAGAGCTGCACCGTTCCTGCCACAGGAGCACGCCGGGAGTCCTCAGGGAGCAGCACCAGCTCACACCCGCACAGCGGTGCCCACAGCTGCTCCACATCTTCCTTCGCTTCTTTCTAGGCCACAGTTCAGAGCTGTGGACACGAAGCTCAGCTATCGTGATTCAGCTTCCTCGATCTGCCATGATTCACAGCCCTTTCAAATGTCTCCAGCTCCTTGCCCTGCCTGCCTGGTTATCAGCTCCCCTCCAAATCAGGGCCTCCAGCGCCTGCGGGACAGGGACATCCGCTGGGTCTCCTCTGCCCTAGCTTCAGGCACTGGCTCTTGTTCTCTGGCCAGCAAAGAATCTCACTGGAAGGAAATGTTCAAGCTTGTCTCTTTTTTCAGCTTCACAGTTCATTCCCCAAACAAGGCATTTCCTCCTTTTACTTCTCCCTTTGTCCTAGCACAGGCCCTCAGGTTGCTATTTTGGGCTGAATACACCAAATTAGGCATTTTTTTAAAGAGGCAAAAGCTGTGTAATTCTCAGAAGTCATTCCTAACATCAGTTTGTGTTGGATCAGCACAAACAGATCAACCTCAGTGTGCACACTGATACCAGACTGCAATGTGGAATTTAAAACATACTTTGAGCAAAACAATCCCCTTCCCTTACTTTTCTCCCACAACTGGAAAAACAAATGTTCAGCAAGTTTTTATTTTTTCTTAGTGAGAATCATGTTTCAGTCAGGGATTTTTATTAAGCATCTACCACAAACAATTTCTATAGTTTAAAATCCATCTGCTTTGCAGCTCTGACACAGGAAACAAAAATAAAGACAAAACCCAATGCTGTTCCAGAGAATTAACCAAAACCCAAGAGTCTGAACTCACTCGAATCTCCATCAATTAAATAAAACCCTTTGTGTGGATGATGGTCTTAAGGACTTTTTTCTGTTAAGAACCACATGTTCACTTCGGCATCCCAAGTTGCAGGTGTAGTAAGAGAGCAGGCTGCACCTGTACATGTTTACAGACATAAGCAGATGGCTTGGATTGAGACTAATGATTGTTTCTATGCCAGGAAGCTCTGCCACTTGGGAGCTTGAATTTTAGACCAAGTCCTCAGTGTCAAGAGTATCTGGAAATATATATATGTATAGAAACTTGACTGTCCTTGGTCTGCTCTGAGAGGTCATAGAAGGTAACAAAATCAAGTATATTTGTCAGCAGGCTGGAATTCATCATGCAGAGACCCACAGCTCTGCTGGGACATTTTTGGGTGGCCTGCAAGCAAGTAAGAATAGAAAAACACTGTTTTAGATGGATCATTACTCAAGGTACTAGCACCATCAGGATCAATACTCTCCCAAAATTTATTCTGAACAGTGACAGTGTCAATTAGCTTGCACAAGGCTGCTGTGGACACTTGGACCTGCTCCCAGCACAGTACCCATGGGGAAAGCCTTGCCATCTCCTGTGGGGAAGGTCCCATTTTGGAGAAACTGTAACACTTTTTCCTTAACCTTTTTTTATTTAGACACCTGGAGCCACCACTGATAAGTAGTGCTTCCTGACCACTTTGCTGTTGGGAGGTAGATGATGGGTTCAGTATGGGAGTATCTCTTGTGGGAATGGCTGTCATTTTTTGTGGAGACCACTAAGTGGGTCCTGCTGCATGTTTCTGATTCTTGGAAAGAATAATATAAGTTGCAGAAAATAGCTTGCAGAAAATAGCAAGTTTGTACAGCTAAAAGGGCTCTGCTGACTGTTGCGGACAAAGCGTTTCTCCTCCAGTGTCGTTACTGTCCTCAAGGCACCCTGCTCTGAGAAGAGAGTCAGGAAGAGGGGCTTTTTTCTGGCTGTGCGTGTGTTGTGGGTAGCTGGGGACGTTTCACTGACAGGAGCTGTGCTGCTCAGGGAGGGATCATGATGTTGCCATTTATAGGAACTCATGACTTTTGCAAAAGCCACAAGCAGACACTTTCTGCCAGGCTGCTGTAATTCTGCTGAAAACTGCAGAGACAAAATTTACATTTCTTGGGCTCATAAAACTACACCCAGGGCACCTGAAGGGCAAAGAAATGTCTACATCTCACCAGAGCAGTGGCAGGATGTCAAGAATATGATTAAAAGCAACCGCAGAAATAGGCTGGGTTCTGTGAACCAAACATAGTGCCATAGCATATTGAGTTTTACCTGATATTGAGAAGAACACAGAAAAAAGTCACCTTCAGGAAATAAAAGAGGAAATGTGTACATCAATGGGCAATTTTGAGCAGTCTGAAACAAAGATATCAGAATTAACTGAATTTTTTTTTATGGGTGATGGAAGCATTAGTAACACGAATTAGTGGTTCACTGTTAACCATACTCTGTTTTGTGTCCTTTGTGCAAGTCAGTAAGTGAACAGGACATGGCCAGGCTATGAACAGATATAAACAATTATGTTTGTCTCCTCTTTCCC